>NW_005189921.1:0-5475 GCF_000239375.1 Pundamilia nyererei
TTTTTTGCAATTTATGTAATTACTATGCACTTAATGAATACATATTATTAAAATCTGGGCTATAATGGTTGTATTGATGTATAGCAACTTGAAATGCTCCCAAAAATGGCTCCACAGCATGTAAAAATATAATATAAGCTCTGGCAGGCTTGGTTCTATGGTAGGTCTTAAAGGGTTAAGGTGTAGCGGATAAATACAACAAAATAAAACTAGTACCGGTACCGAAAAAAAAGTTTTATTCATAACACACGTGAAAAGACCCAGGAAAACCGAGTTAACGATAACAAAATAACGCTGAAAATGATAAAAACCCTGAAAACCATACATTTCACACCTGAGCCTCAACTCTCGCGGCCCGGTACCAAACGATTCACGGACTGGTACCGGTCCAAGGCCCGTGGGTTGGGGACCACTGCCCTAAAACACTGGCAGCTATAATTGCAGCAAAAGGTAGTTCTACAAAGTATTGACTCAGGGGGCTGAATAATTACGCACACCCCACTTTTCAGTTATTTATTTGTAAAAAATGTTTGGAATCATGTATGATTTTCGTTCCATTTCTCACTTCTCCTCTTCCTTGTCTTGTCTTGCCTAATAAGTTCCAGCTGTGTGTCCACCTGTTCCTCTTTTCCTCATGTTCCTGCCAGTGTGTTTTAATCTCCTGTCAGTTGGTAATTGTTGTCGCATTGTTAACATTGGTTCACCTTTTTCTTATGCTGTGTGTTCTGTCTGCCTGCAAAAGTTTATGATTGTATATTCAGTTTTCTTATGTTGGAGTTGAGCATTAACCCTTTAAGACCTACCATAGAACCAAGTCTGCCAGAGCTTATATTATATTTTTACATGCTGTAGTGCCATTTTTAGGAGCATTTCAAGTTGATATACATCAATACAACCATTATAGCCTAAATCTTAATAATATGTATGCATTAAGTGTATAGTACTTACATAAATTGCAAAAAAGTGCAATAAACTACAAAAAAAATTGAATTTTTTTGTTTTTTTAACATATATTTGTAGTTAGAGAAATTTAAGAGGCTTATCCCTCAAAACTGTAAATACAAAAAAGTTGCACAAAATAGCTTCCTACCACAGGAAATTTATTTTGAGTGTCTTCATAATTTTATTTTTGAAATACACCAATTTTCATATACTGCAGGAAAAATGCAAATAAATATTATAATGCAAATTTGCAAAATAACAGCATATGCAGGACAGCATATTTCCAGCAGTGCAATATGAGTCCTAAGCATCCCAGAAACGACACAAAGTCATAAAGTCAAACATAACTTTAAAAAACATCAGTATAGGCTCATAAGGCCCCGATGGTAAAAAAAACTACATTTCCGCAAAATGACTTCACTTCCGGTTTCGGGCAGGTCATGGTGGACATTAGGGCTGCCACGATTAGTCGACTAGTCACGATTAGGTCGACTATCAAAATCGTTGATGACTAATTTAATAGTCAACGCGTCGTTTGAAGCTTTGTAAGATCCCAAAAGACGCAGGAATAAGTAGCAGGATTTAAGAGTGTAATAACGGACTGAAACAGAAGATGGCAGCACTGCATGTACAAGGATGCCAGCTGCCGTTAAACCTCGAAGAAGAAGCTGTGTCCCAAAATTCATAGCACAGCCCAGCTCAGTTTCCAACAATGGCGGCAGCTAGTTAGTTTTAATATTACGCTTATTATTCTTTCTGGGTCACAAAATAAACATTTAACATATTTTCAGGCGAGAATGTAGCTGTGTTTACCTCAAATATCTGCTCAGTTTATCAAGACACCACATATTTTCAAAAGCGCTCCGATGTTTTCGGAGACGTCTGTTACCCACTAGCTCGATAGCTAGCCAGGGGCAAGGCTCACTAGAGCTGTGAGAGCACCGGACTCCCGGCAAATCGTTTTCAAACCCACCGCCGCCTTTCGCTACTCATTTTAAACATATATAAGTCACTTAGATAACTTAAAAATGTTATTGTTTGGCTTTTTTAGTATTTTATTTGTTCCTGAGTAAATCGGTTTGGCTGAGATTAAAGTTATAGTTTTTACACAGCTGAATAAACGTCAAGCAGACAGCTGATTATCAGAAGTGTGAGATGCTCGAGAATATACTCCGGTGTCCTGTTATATTTTAGATAGCAAGGAGTTTATTAAACTAAAATGTAATAAACTATCATCTTGTCTTTATTTTTAGTTAGCACATACCTTAAACACTTAAAGCTGTAAGCTAATGATAGTTATATATGAGCAGATGCTGCTGGTGCAATAAGCTGTACGTTTTACGTTCAATGGATGATGATTTGATTAGTCGACTAATCGCAAAAATAATCGGTGACTAGTCGACTATCAAAATAATCGTTTGTGGCAGCCCTAGTGGACATGCGATAGTTCACGCTGATAGATGTAGGAAGTGTTATGAACAGCTGATCGGCAAAGTGTGTTTCTGGAATATTTTGTTTTTGTTCCTGCAAGCGCTTTTTATGCAGTTTTTGCAAAGCTATATGTGGAAGGAACTGTGAATTAGGACAAGCTGATGGCATAAGATGTAAGTACAAATTCTCCGGTTTCGTATGCAAAAAAAATTGTTGCGCTAGCTCACGTGGTTGCAGTGCTACCGGGATTTTAAAATAGTTACGCAAAACTGAGCGTGCCCTCTCCAACCGGCTTTAAAGGGTTAAAGCTGTTTTGACTCTACCTTTGCCTCTATGAGTTCTGCGTTTGGGTCCTCGTCTCCTGCCTGCACACACCGTGACAGAACTAAACATTTCCATCAGTGCCTTAATAATTTTTCACATTTGTACACTTTAAATTTTAGTGGTATGTGTGAGCAACATGCTTACTATGTAGAGATCTGCTTATGGTTCAGACCAGTAAACATTTTCGCAAATGTTTGTTTTGCTATCATTTTTCTTCCTTGTGCCTTCAGATGTCCTACACCAACATGCTATTGAGGAAGAAGAGGCTCTTACAGAACAGCGGGTCTTTAACCAGGAGAGGAACTCTAGTCTGGACCAGGAGGACCCAGAGCCTCCACAGATTAAAGAGGAACAGGAGGAACTGTGCAGCAATTCGGAGGGAGAGCAGCTTGGACTGAAGCAGGAGAGTGATACCTTCATGAAGACTCCTACTTATGAGGAAAGTCACCACAGTGAACCAGAACCAAACAGTGAGCAGCTCCTTTCTCACAGCTCTCCTGAAGCAGAGAGCAGATATCATGAAGAAAATGGGCATGTGGACTCTGGATCTACTAGAAATGCAGAGCTGAAGAAGAGACATCACAGTCAGAGAGTAGACAACAGTCCTGTGTCAGTGAGTCAAAGTAGAACTGACACAAAGAACAAGTCTGTACAATGTGACGTGTGTGGAAAAAGTTTACAGAATAAATACAAAATGACTACACATCTAAGAGTTCACACAGGTGAGAAGCCGTATTCTTGTAACACCTGTGGGAAAAGATTTACTACCTCATCAACATTAAAAACACACATGAGAATTCATGCTGGCGAGAAACCGTATTCTTGTAATGCCTGTGGGAAAAGATTTATTCAGAAGTCACAACTGGAACGTCATATAAGAATTCACACAGGTGAGAAACCATATCCTTGTACCACCTGTGGTAAAAGATTCGCTCTTCCAGCAGCATGCAAAACACACATGAGAATTCACACAGGTGAGAACTTGTATTCTTGTAGGACCTGTGGAAAAAGATTTGCTAGCCCATCAGCATTCAAAAAACACATGAGAATTCACGCTGGTGAGATGCCGTATTCATGTAGCACCTGTGGGAAAAGATTTGCTGCATCATCAGTGTTCAAAAAACACACAAGAATTCACACAGTTGAGAAGCTGTATTCCTGTGGCTTCTGTGGAAAAAGATTTGCTGTCTCCTCAGCATTAAAAACACACATGAGAATTCACACTGGTGAGAAACCGTATTCTTGTAATGCCTGTGGGAAAAGATTTATTCAGAAGTCACAACTGGAAAGTCATATAAGAATTCACACAGGTGAGAAACCATATCTTTGTACCACCTGTGGTCAAAGATTTGCTCACCCATCAGCATGCAAAAGACACATGAGAATTCACACAGGTGAGAAGCCGTATTCTTGTAACACCTGTGGGAAAAGATTTATTCAGAAATCGCATTTGAACTGTCATGTAAGAATTCACACAGGTGAGAAACCGTATCCTTGTAGCATCTGTGGGGAAAGGTTTGTCCAGAGGATAAAATTAAAGAAGCACATGAGAATTCATGCGCGTTCAAATGTTCACACTAAGAAAATGCGGGACAGCTGTGAGTCATCGCTAAACACGTGAGTGAAAAGATGATCCATATTCAGGCCATTATTTTTCTGTCTAGAGCAGTAAAGAACTCTCAGCATTGTTTGTTCAGTTTATTTTATTAATTGTATCAGGGAAACTCTGATCTTATATTTCATGAAGCTTTAAATTCTGTATGCTCCTGTTCTGTTGGTTCATTGTTTAGCTATGTTGTTTATTATTACTGTTTTATATCCTATATTGGGACAAATGTCACAATAAAACACAATAAATAAACACAATAAAAATGAAAGAATTGAGCAACAGTCAAGAATTGTGTTTATTCTTGTAAGGGAGCAAAAGTATCAAATACCAAGTGTCATGCTTGAAGGGGGAAGTCCCCAATACATTTTGTCAGTCCCACCCTCCTTTGCCTTAAAACTGTCACACAATAACACTTTTCCTTCAAAAGGGCAGTTATGAGTGTGTGAACTATAATGAGCAGCTAAAATGTTTTTTGCAATCTTGGCATATTTCCAGGCACTAAGTGTATCTTTGACTATAATACAGCTCACACCAATTAGAAGATTGCATAAGGTATTTTTTTTCCCCCAGTTGTCAAATTCAAAAACTACATTGGAGCTGCAGTGATTCCTCAATTAGTCAATGAATAGAGGCCAATTCAGCTGGGAAATATTAACTGCTCTTTATAAGATGTAGTGTTTAGCACACAAAACAGAAAGAAAATATGGGAGAAAAAAGACGGATGTTCAGCTTTAGGGCTTTTCTGCTCCAGTTAAAAAACTTCCTCCTGTTGGAGGAGATTAACATGCAACAAACCAAAGGTCAATGTACACGGGCACAAAATGGGTTTTAGTTTGTTTAGTTATTGGAGCATTAAACCACAAATATTTTAACCACAACCATGTACTATTGACAATTATGATAGTGAACATATAGTGGCTTCATTCACTCCTCTTTCAAACCATCTGTCCTCTCTGTCCAAAATGTGAGCATCTTCAAAAGAGTGACCTTTGTCCTTTAGATGCAGATGGACTGCTGAGTCTTGTCTTGTGGAGGTGGCTCTTCTATGTTGTGCCATGTGTTTGTGAAGTGGCTGTTTGGTCTCTCCAATGACCCCAAAGCGCTTTACATATCCAGTCATCCACCCATTCACACACACATTCACACACTGGTGATGGCAAGCTACATTG
>NW_005189922.1:0-1206 GCF_000239375.1 Pundamilia nyererei
TGTACGCTGTGAAGTACTAGGAGGATTGCCAGGATTCATACATCGGGGAGACCACACACCCTCTGGCAAAGAGGATGGCACAACACAGCAGAACTACCTCGTCAGGCCAGGACTCAATCAATCATTCAATCAATCAATGATGAGGATGTAACATCCAGGACAGGGAGGAACGCTGGTTTGAGCGCGGAGTCAAGGAGGCCATTTATGTGAACAGGGAAAGACCATCTCTGAATGGAGGAGGGGCCTAAGGGTCCATTTGTCACCATCGTACAATGCTGTGATTGCAGCCATTCCCCAGCTCTCTGTACTGTGTTGGAATTTCTTCCATTATTTGTTGGTCACATTGTTTTATTGTATAAGGCGTAATTATTGAGTGAGCACAGTCAGTTCCTCATATGTGGAAAATAAATAAATGAAAACCTACTTATATAATCTGGGCTTTTTTTGTCTTTTGTTTGCATATTTGTTATTATTATTATTTACTTTATGTATTTTTTAAAAAATATATATTTTTAATGTATTTTTGAAATGTTTTTAATTTGGTAAAGTCACATAACTTGCTCATGTTTAGTTGACATTGATCAGCTCTTTTTATTAAACTGTGTTGCTCCACACATGTCAGGGAGCTGGGTCTGAGGGACCCAGGGCTCAGGAATAGTTTCTGGACTTGTGTATTTTTGGTGCTGCTGTCCCTCGGTGCATATGTGTGTTTGAGCACCAGTTTACAGGCATCTTCAGGGGGCAGTGTGCAAGGAGTATCATGGGAGCGGAGACATGGAGCACGAGCACTGGGAAGAAGACACGGAACGGCAATCGGGGTGCAGGAGGATTCTTTGTTGTGCAATTATTTACGACTGTGGTGGGGCGTGGTCTGCGGTGCCGTGCAGGTAGGGCGAGTTAAAACACGGGGACTCAGGGGTTGGTGCGTGTTGTGGTGAGAAGTGCTCAATAAAATGGCTCAAAACTATGATCCTTGGACCCGTCGTGCCTTAATTCCACCACAACGACACTGTAAACAAACACACTGTCTGCTTCCAAGAGTCCAGCATTTGGGTCCTCTGTCCCCACAACCCCACGGTCTGCCAGCGCAGACTGTGACAACACATGAGATAAAAATACTTTTCTCAGCAGAACATTTCTTCTTATCTCTTTTATCAGGTTCTTAAAAGCACCGAGCATTTTCTGTTGAGCTCACAGGATGTGATC
>NW_005189922.1:2934-4212 GCF_000239375.1 Pundamilia nyererei
CATTGTTGGTTTTTTAGCACAAATAATTGGAATGAGAAATGAACAAATGAGAAAGCGTGCAGAAATAAGAAAGAATATAATACAGGAGGTGGTGAATCTCTCTGATTGAAGAGAGCAAAATGAAAATAAATCCTGCAAAATCCTGCAGCAGGAATTTGCAGCTTGTATCAGGAAGCTGATAACCCCCCCCCCAGATGGTTTGGGGTCCAGTTAATGTTTGTGCCACATTGTGCCTGCTTTAAGTTCCTTCAATGGCAGTAATGGACTAACCAACAGAGGGCTGCTATCATACTGTATATGCGCAGAGTGTGTAACAATTATAGCAAAGCAGAAGCTAAAATATAATGAAATGTAAGAGAAACACTAAAATGATCAAATGCAGAATGGTCTACAGACACAGCACTGACAGATTTACCATGAACCATCAAAGGTTCTCATCTTGCTCGTGCAGAGTGACGCCTGTGCTTTCATGACATTTAGAATGATTTCATTGTCTTCTTGATCCACTGTAGTTGTCCCTCTGAGACAAACGAGTAGACTCCAGGTTTTTTAATGACACCACAACCCCGTCCAAAAGAAGTGACTCCAACCAGCTTTCCATCGCACAACAGCGGCCCTCCTGAATCCCCCTGCAGCAAGAACAAACACATGACAGTGTCTCAGGTGTTGAGCTGAATGCAAGGAAACAAGGAAAAATACATGTATTCTTCATACGTACCTGACAGGTATCAGCGACGTTTGTACCATTTGAACCAGCACATATCATGTCATCAGTGATAACAGGGTCGTGGTTGTAATAATCACCAGAGTTGCACTTCTGCCTGCCGACCACAGTCACATTGACAGACATGAGGACGTCTGATGGTCGTTTTGTTTCGGTTCGTCCCCATCCAGCCACCAGACACGTGCTGCCAGCTGCCGGGTCTCTCACAGTGTTGCCAAACTTGAGCCACTTCACTGCCCTGGTCCGAGTCACTGGTTCCTGAAGCTAAAAAAAGAAACACTGAGTGACACTGATGTAGTAACTTTACAGAGTTGGTCTTTAAGCTAATATTTATGCAGCACTGTGCTAAAGTCTTGAACCGTCATTTATTTGCATGTTTTACTTTGAAAATGGGAAATATGTGCAGTATTATTGAAACGTAGACATACACAGACATACGTCATGTAAGGTAAAAACAAATGCATTAATCCTGTTGCATTTTTACTTGACTTGTTTTTGGGCATTAGTTTACCACCTTACCTTCACCAACATGAGGTCGTTGCCCTTGGTTACAT
>NW_005189922.1:4435-5472 GCF_000239375.1 Pundamilia nyererei
AGACAAACTTTGAGTGGTTTCCACAAACACATTCACCTGTTTGGTTTCTGTCTATAATGTAAGAAAACAAGAATATAAGATGAGGAAAGACATGTAAATATAGCAACGTGCTAAATGTTTGTACTGACCTTCGCAGTAAAATGATAAGCAGCATTGTGTAATAGCAATGTCATTTTTAATGCACTCACTCTAAACCAGTATGTATTAGTAGAGTGAGTGTATGGACATTACAATTTATCACAATTAACAAAGGAGACAATGTTTCACACGGTCTGTAAAAAATAAATAATGCAAATTTTTTTTAGAAAAAAAAGAAAAACTTAAAAGTTCATGTTCCTACCGAGTGCAGTGGGCAGCCGTCAGCACCCACTGTGGATGGATCAATGTCCCTCCACACGAAGATAGTTTACCTCTTAAATAAGCCATGAAAGGCAGCGAGTGCGGCTTGACTTCTTTCCCTTGAATGATCTCAGAACCGTGACCTGAAACAAAAAGAAAATATCCAAAAACATAAATCAGCACCTGATCAAGTCAAGAACAGATGAGTGGAAAAACACTCTGCACCGAGATATCAGCAATGTGTTCTTTGTTGTTTACATAACACAATTATTCATTAAATCATTAAAGCCCAATAGAAACGTTACTCACCTGGCTGTGTGATGAAGAGGAGCACGCACGAGAGGAAAAGACCGAAACTCCTCAGGCAGAACATTTTTCCTGGCTGTGGCAGATCAGATGTTGAATGCAGTGAAACCCGCTGTGATGAATCACACACAAAACTGAGGAGTGCTGATGTTGTTCTAATGCCTGTGGTCAGACTGGTCATAAGTGATGACCTTAAGCTCTTTTTATATCGTGCATTATCTCACATCAAAACTTGGTGCAACACTTCGAGCAACACGTATGAATGTTTCTAGCAACAGCTCACAGTTTCAGTGGGTGTGTGTCCACACTGTCAGTTACACTCATGAGTGTTTCTAAATGCCCCATTTTAATTAGAATATTTATGAAAGTAAATGATCTGAAAGGACAGAGCG
>NW_005189923.1:0-5472 GCF_000239375.1 Pundamilia nyererei
ACAAACTGGTGAAAAGCAGCCAGAGTAGAATCCAGTGTGGCATGGTTAAAGTCTCCAGATATAATAATGAAAGCCTCGGGGTTTTGTGTCTGAAGTCTTGCTGTGACTGTGTGTATTTTCTCACAGGCAGCTGTTGCGTCGGCCCTCGGAGGGATGTAAACACACACACAGATCACATGACTGAACTCCCGAGGTAGATAATATGGCCGCAAGCTAACAGCTAGCAGCTCCAGGTCCGGACGGCATACCGAAACTTTTAACGGAGACGTTAAAGACGGAGACGGAGACGTGTCCATTTAGAATTACCAGTTAAAATTGCCACCACAATCATCCCAGTAACTACTTATCTTTGGACTGTGGGCGGAAGCCGGAGTACCTAGAGACATCCTACACAGACACAGGGACAACATGCAAACTCCACATGAAAGGCTCTGGCCAGATAATGGATTCAAACCACTGCTGTCTTATTGCTCTGAGGCAACATTGCTAAGCACTACGCCACCAAACTTCCCCAGAAATTGACTATAATAATGTAATATAAGATACAAAACATGTTACCAAATAATGGATGAGAAGCTCTTATGGGTTCCTCTTTTTACCATGATATAACAAACATTTACATTTTAAATCCTTTCTTGATATCCAGAGCCACAACTTCACTGTCCCCTAGCCAGACTCAACTAGGTCCTGACTAATGGGGCTTTACAGCCATAAAGCTTTGTGGTCTTACATCATGAGCTACTGAAAAGACCAGCCCATCTAACAGTGAGCAAAAGGCTGGTAACAAACAATGGCAGCAATAAAAAACTGGCACATACATGTTTGAAAGAGAGTGGTAATTGGACACACAAACATGCTCACCACCAGAACTTGTCATCATGTATTACAGTTTATCTGACTCTGGAAACATCCACTGATTCAGCTTCAGTAAATTACAAGAGAGCTGCTGATGCAAAGCTCTGTTCCCATGGCGATCTTAATTTTACAGCGCTAAAACTGTAGAGTCTATCAGGGATTAAAAAACTAAACCTACATGTCACAGCATTCAGATGCCACTTATTAGTATGGTGGAAACAGTAGTTTACTTACAGCTCTCACAGCTCTCTCTTTCTACAGTTGCAAAAGTATTTAGGAGTTAATAAAGAGTGTGCCACTGAAATCTACATCCCAAGCCTAAAAACTATATTTCATATTTGGGTCCAAGGACAAGAAATTGAGTGAAAGTATCTCAAAGCAGAAAGAGGATGAAGAAGGTACAGCACTTACTGCCTGGGGCTTGATCATCCTGATCATCTGGGAAGAGATCATCCAAAGTCTCTTTGGTAGAGTCTGAATCCTTTTCTTCCTGAAAGGGGAGAGAGGAAGAGAGCAAGCAGGATGATCAGTGAAGGGAGAGAGGACCAAAAGCAAAAAGGAGGAGATATTGCTCATGAAATAGCTGAATGTTTCTAAATGATGAGAGAAACACTCCCAATCTATTACCAGATAGAGTCATTTTGTACTTTGGGTCTAGATCACACATACTTAAAACGTGTGAGATGGTGTATACTGACATCTTTTGATTGTATCTGCTTTTGATAAGGTGCTTGGGGGGAAAACCCCCCAAAATATTGGTTCCAATGATAAGATGGGCACGCATATTTTAGATAAAAGCATCGCAACACATTCTTAAGCCCTGAGCACTCACAGAGGGGGACAAGTCCTCGTCGTACTTCTTCAGCTGGTTCATAAACTCCAGGTGCTTCTTTTCCTCCTCCAGCTGAGCCACGCTCTGCTCGCTCTTCTGCAGTTTCTGCTGTGTCCCGGCCAGCTCGTCCCTTAGCCACTGGTTCTCCTGGCAGAGTCGGCGTACCTGTACCCTCAGCTTCTGCTTCTCAGACTCAACTGAGCTCAGGTGGTTTGAAAGCGCCATCATCACCTGCAAAGAGGAGGCGGTTATGCTGCAATGTCTGCAATCATACAGACCCTTTTGTATTTACAGTTGGGTTTATGCTCTCATAACAACATTTACACTAATAATTGTAGTAGAAGGTTGTCTACTAAAACAATTCCACCAAAGCCATGTGGATGGTAGATAGTAAAACTATCTAGGAGTAAGTGTGCACTTGCCATCACAACTACATGTGTGTCCACTAATGTTAGAGTGAGGCACTTTGGGTAAAAGCATACAGTCTAAGGTGAAAGGCTCGGAGGGCTGTAATTAGATGAGGGGTGTTTGAGCAGGAAAATTACACTTTACCACAACTCCAAGCAAAAATGCTGGAGGTAGAAAATTCAGTCTGTGGGGTGTGTGCACGGTGTATTGTATATTTATTAGACAAAGCTTGCTGGGAGATGGCGATGAAAGGCTAAAGCATCAACAATGAATCAGCGCTGACTCATTCACTGCTTGTGAAATGAAATGTGAAGTGAAATGACGAGAGCAAATATTCTGCATAATTTCAAGGCTTTAAAGCTTCTATATGTTCTTTTCCCCAATCGACCAAACAAAAAGTAGAATTACAAGCTAGAGAGAAACACTCCCGTGTCAAGAGAATTCTAATGATCTAATCCACTATGGACTTGAATATATTTTTACCTTTTACTGTGTCTATTGCAAGGAAAGATGGTGTTCAGTAAAGGCAAGATTCTTGCTGTTTTCACTAAACTTGTGATATTAATTATCCAGGTGAAAACCACCTGCTGTCCTCTGCTGTCCTTTCTACACAGTAGAAAGTAGAAAGAAGAGAACCTACTATCCTTAAACTTAAAAAGGGAAGATTTAAATGTGTAACCACTCACAAACAGCTTGCCTTTTTATTATGTTTTGTTAAAAGACATGTAGATTAAATTGCTTGTTGCCTGAATCTCCTGCCCAGACCAACCTAAATGAATAACAGAACAGTCTAACATCCATAGTGATATTAACCAATCACTGAAGCTCTACACACATACTTGAGCCTCGCTGAGCCCAAGTTCCAGCATCTCCAGGGACTTGCGGATCATGTGCGATTTTTCCTCCACGAGAACGCCCTCCTCATCCTGCTTCAGGCAGCGCAACGTGCCCAGAAGGCCCTCCAGGATGGAGTGGTGCTCTTGCTTCAGGGCCTCCAATCCTTGAATCACCTGCTTGGTTCGGGAAATGATCTCATCCTGGGACAGCTTCTCCCCAGGATCCTCCTCCTCCTTCACACACACCATGGTGGACATGTCCTCACGCATCCTGCAGAGAAAGCGAATAAATTAACATAACAGGAAAAAAGGTTGCATTAAAATATTTTGTCTTGGAAGTCCTCATAACACAAGATTCCTTACAGGCTCTAATGAGGGAGGGAAAAGAATTTTCTACGGACACTAAAAACAGCGTGTTGTCATGTAAAGATGGTATCCACTTGTCTTATGACTGTCACAGATGTTTAACATGGTAAAAAACTAACAGCAGACCATGAAAACAGGATTCAGCAGAAATGTGACATAGTGGTTAAAGGACAAACAGGTAACCTTTTTCTTCAAAGTCACAATCCTCTGACCTTTTCTTGTCTCATGGCCAAATAAACAGCCTTTCATGACGATGACTCATCTCATAAAATCAATTATGCTGCAAGTGAGAAACGGCTCTGGTTTATGAAAAGGTCAGACAATGTGTTTCTGACTGGACGGCTACTGGGACAGGGGTGTAGGAAGCTCACTTTGAGGGAATTGGTAGGAAAAGTCTGTGCTTCTTCAGCTCTACACTCAAGGTGCCTTGAAAAGAGGCCCTGACTGAAGCACCTGTTTTGAAAAGCTCGTGAGAGCAGCATCAGCAGAGGTTTGTAGTAGAAGACGGAGCATGATTGAAGATTACCACTTGTAAAAGTGTTCTAAAAACAAAACAAAAAACAAACAAACTTAAGAATCACCATTTAAGATTGTTTAATAAAAAGCAGGTCTTAGGTTCAGCTGTCATTATAAGTTTAAACCAAACCAAAGAAGTTAAATGTTGTGCCTGTTTGACAGTAAAACCCGGATCTGAGGTTTGTGGTCTGTGAGTGGTTTACAGATAACAGATTAGAGGGGACAGACAGGAAAACTCAGAGGAACTTGTAGACATTTTCTGCTGCACAACAAACTCACTTTGACCACTTTAAACAAATGTTGGCTGTCACATTTTCTTTTATGATCGTCATCTATTAACTGCACTCTTATCTAGTCAGCTGACAATCTACTATGATCCAAGTTCAGAAAAATCTACTATAAAATGTAAACAACTATTATTCCCAGAAGCTGCAAAATACAGTAATACAGACCCCAGACTCATTCATGAGTCGCCCATAACAATAGTGCTGCTATTGTCTCTCTCAACACACTATGCACTCCTTCCTGACTTTATCTGCTATATATTCATCTCACACACACACACAGACACACACACATATATAAGAGGATTATGACTGAGCGCTTTGGCAGCAGTTGTAGCGAGCTGCCTAATAAATCTCTGCAAGCACACACGACTGAAACGGCACGGTCTCAGCTGAATAATTACAGAAACACTGAATAAAGTTACATTTTAAAGTATGTTCCATTGAAAAATACAGAAAGAAAACCCGTGGGTGTGAATGAGCCAACATTGGTCTTATCTTTGACGATGCAGTGACACAGTGAGTTGAACCGACCGAGCCTACCTCAGTAGAAAAGCTGCTATGATGTCAAAGGGAGACTGCAGACTTGCCCTGAGCAGATTTCACATTTTACTTAAAGAAGAGGAAACAACGAGGTAAAAAATACGTTGAGACGAGACAGACCGAGGAAGGGCAGCAGCTCTGATCGCTCCATGTGACTCAGCAACCGGCCCTGCAGCCTATCAGCTGAGCAGGAAGCAGGAAGCTGACGCTGCTTGCAGAAGGAGGTGGAAAAGAGCAGCTCCAGGCAAAAAGAACGGTGAAGTATGGGTTGCATTTGAAATGATCTTGGCAAATACAGGAAAAGCTTTCAAATGCGTTATTAGCAAGATCCATAAAAAGCCAGACTTTCAGGGATTTTTCTTGTACTGAAAACTGTATTACTATTAGTTACAAAAAAACTGTGTATTTCAGAGAAAATGAAACAGAAAAAGCTCTTTCAACTGAATTAAATCTTTTTAAAGAAGGAAAAAAGTAAGAAATGTACAGAAAGGATTTACTGAAATTTCGACTACTGTTTTAGGCACAAGAAGAACTCTGAATATTCAAACTTGAGCTTTGGGAAGTTAAATGGGCATTTCTCATTTTTTATTCTCTTAACCCTTAATCGAAAACCGGGCCACTGCTTATATGTCAGTCATTTTATCAGAAAAAAAATTCCCAGAACCTTCAATCCATTCATTTTCTGCAACTTCTGAGTCACAGAGGCGGCACTCTAAACCAAGAGTGCCCTGACCTCCCACCCTGCATACAGAGGAGTCTGGATAGACATAATCTCTCCACCACTTCCTCCCAGTTTGACACAGCACAAAAGCCTCACCTAAAAGCCATTTAG
>NW_005189924.1:0-3074 GCF_000239375.1 Pundamilia nyererei
TGAGATTGATGATCTGCAAAGGGACTGCTGGATTCTGCTCCTTTTGAATTTTTTTCAAGGGTTCCATCTAAATGTGACAGAAAAGGACAATTATTTTAAAAATGGACATAAATCTGTGTATTGCAGAAGGTAACCGTATCCTATTTTAACTTGTACATAGGTCAGATTTGGCTCTACATGCTGTAAAACTCAAAAGAACCATCCTCTTTCTTTTGTCATTCTCTGATTTTCATTTATTTGATTTTTGTTTTGCAAGTGCACTAAAATAAACATATTGTTTGGTGCTTTAGCTTTAACTTGGAACAGTAAAAATGAAACAGTCAAAACCTTAAGCTACATCGTAATGTGTTAGTAGCAAATTAATGTGGGAAAACTTACAGCTGTGACCCATCCCTTCACTGTCACATGGATCATCTGCGATTGGCTGACGTTGGTCAGTGGGATCAAGGTGGTGGGTGGCCCCAGAAGCAGCCTTGCCTCATCCTCCAGCTGCTGACTGACCTGGATGGGCGGACTAATGTACACTGCTGTGTCCTTACTTGAAAGCATTGATCGTGTGCTTCCAAATTTGCCCATTTTGTAATTTCTAATGGTATAGGTTTTACCCTCTTTAATTTGGGAGGCCAATTTTTCGAATATCACAAATCTTAAAACATTTGTCCCATCACATACTGCTGCACTTAAATTTTTGTGGACAGCTTTGGGCCTTGCATTTCCATTGGAGAAATGCCAGCCAGTGACTTTTGGTGTTTCTTTAAGACAAATCACTTTGACTGTTAGGGGTGGCAGCCTCGTGTACGGCTCACCGGTACTACGATGATGCTTTGATGAAGCCATTCTGAAATTACACACACACACACACACACACAGTTTTATGAGACACCATAATGTCCATTTAATCAAATATGACAAATATTGATGTTTTTTATATTTTGATGTTTCATATATTTCCCTTGAGCCTGTGAATTAAAAATAATCTTGATGTTTGTGTAGGCCCTCGGTCATCTTACGCATGTTAGTGTTAAAAACTTGAAAAAAGGTGAGGTTTTGATAAGTTAAATAAGTCCAATCACATTAATTTAAGCTCTTAAGACGTCTTTCTTGATATCACACACTCCGTGCAGTAGGAGGCGCCACATATCGTTAACTCTGGATTCATGCATGCCAGGAACAGAATAAGTGCTGCAGTTTCGGATCCCGCGGAGCCATAGAGGAGCTCATAACGTGAAACGAGGCAACTGAGGAAAAAATTTAAACCCGAACATGCAGGTAAGACTTATACGTTTTTCAATGCTCTCTGTGTTAATAACTTGCAATGTAAACTTCACAGTTAATTAGCCAAGAGTGTACAAAGAGCACATGAATTTAAGAGTATAAACTGTGTGGCTAGCGGTCAGTGTACCTGCTACGGTGCTGCTAACTTGTGAAATTCAAGTCGCACAGGTGTTCATGGCTTAGTTAACGTAAGCAGAGTTACACGGAGCCTTTATAACTAAGAAGTATGTCGCATTGTTATTTATATGCTGAGAATATCTGTTAAAAGGCATATAGCCTTCTGTAGGCTATATGCCTGTTTTATGTTCTTGTCTTTGCATATGTCACGATAACTGAAAAAAATGAAAAAGAAAAAAACGGCTAATTTTTAACAAACCAGTACAATTGGTTTATTTCACAGATATTAAAAAAATGTTTATGGTGATTTCTTTGTCACCTTTGCTAATGTTTAACTGACAGCTTAGCTAAAGGAGTGCCTGCTAACGGCAGAATTCGGTTTTTATAACCAGAGGTTTTAGGTACTTATTATTTGTTCGTGCTGTTTTTTAAAAAATATATATATAATAACATCAATTATGGAGTTGTGTTATTGATTTGGGTCTACATATTTCGATTTAAGAGATTAACTGTGCGTTTAAATCAATAATACTCACCTACCTTTTGCAGTTACGTTTTAGACGTCAAATAACAGCCAACGGTCTGATGTTCTAGAAGGAATCTGCTCGCGACCATCAAAGTGCGTGATGCGCTCGAGACAAAAGCCGTTTATTTCGATATACTTGGTGTGTAGAGGGGTGTCTACTCATAAGACAAACAGTCAGCTGGTTAAAAACTTTCATCATTGTTAACAATATTACAGAGGCACTGCCAGCTCATATTAATGTCATCAAGAGTCACCATGAACTGTATCTAGCAGATGTTTTTCAGCTCAACACCCCCCCAATATTAGAATTCACCTTGCATTTTCAGGAAATAACAAGCAAGTACCTTGTAACTAACCTATAGATTGTATTATCTGTCAGGAACAGGAGGAAAGATCCAACTTTTGAAATTGCTTATGTGGCCACTTTTTTGACAGCTGGAACATAAAGAACACATTGTTGTGTAGAACAAGTCCTTAAGACCCTCACGGTTCAAATTGTATTTTCATTGCCTTGGGTTTAGAAGCAGTATTTCAAAAGGTGGACCGATGCAAATTTGACAGGGATTTGCCACAGAGAAACATAATGTCAGTAGTTACTACAGGCATATTGGATAGAGCATTTTGATTGGCCCGATAAATTCAAACGTATTTTCCATTGGTAGAATTGTCTTCACCAGACAAATGGTTTAAATCAGGGCAGCTGGAGTTGGTTGACGACTTTAAGATTCATGATCTAGATCTTTTTAGTAATTTCTATACTTCTAAACAATGTTAAAAAACCAAAACAATATTTAACAGTTGACTAAAAAAACCCACCCTGCATTACAGTATAATGTTTAAATCTGAGAAAATACAATGACATGAGTATTAAACAGAAATGTATTAAGTGTGGCATAAATAATATCAGTGAGATTATGATTTTATTTATTACAGAAATACAGTAATGACAGTTTATACTATATTTGGAATGATATATGTATATTGTTTAATTGTAACAAAATGTTATTGAGCCTGTTTTTATTTAGCTATCATTAGGAATTTACAGTTATATCTCTAGACACAAAAATAAGTATAATTTTTATAAGCTTTACTCTAACATGTTATGTACAATTATCAGGTTGGGTCTGTGTGAATACACATTTCTAACTTGTTTTTG
>NW_005189924.1:3094-5502 GCF_000239375.1 Pundamilia nyererei
TATATATATATATATATAGTATGCATTTGCATTAGTTTCAATTTGTAGAAATAATACCAAGTGTTATTTGGTTAATCTGTGGTTATGTTCATAGTATCTTTTTTCTGTTTTCCACACTTCACAGAACCAGGATCACAGAGTTCAGGGGTGTCAGGAAAAACCTTCAACCAAACAACTGACAGTATGATGAGCGGATGGCCCAAGCTGTACACAGAAAAATAAGAAGAAGACAAGAACCTGAACTTCATGGTCAGCATCTAAGAGTATCAAAACACTGCATAACAAACACTGCACTCAAGTAACTTACCAACCCTCACTGTAGGGAGCATGCAGTGCAAAGCCATATGGATATGTGTTTGTTTGTTTGGGTTTTTTTGTAGATAGTTAGATATCTAACTATCTATCTATTTTAACTTGTACATAGTTAAGATTTGGCTCTCAATGCTCTAAATCCTAAATGAAGCCATCCTTTCTTTCATCATTCTGATATTTTATTTATTTGACTTTTGGGGTTTTTTTTTGTTTTGTTTTTTTATTTTAAATGCTTAAAGCCACAGTGTGACCCATACCTTCACTATAATAAATGCCACGCAAGTGCCAAAACTATACAACTTAATACTATTGCAGTAGTATTATACTGTACCATTAGAGCTAATTTCGAAGCATCAGATCTATGCTCACAAGTAAACATCTCATACTTCAAAATTTGCTAAAAATAAAGGGACTGATGGCCCATCTATCGATAGATAGTAAGATATCTGTCTTATTATATAGATAGATAGATATTTTATTTTTTGCTTATTACCCTCTTTAAATTGGGAGGCCAAGCTTTCAAATATAACAAATCTGAACAGATTACATACTGCTGCAATAGTGTTATTATGTACAGCTTTGGTTCTTGCAAGAAATGCCAATCAGTCACTTTTTGTTTGGCCACGATCAGGTGGTGTTTTTCTTTTTATTTGGGATGTAAGGCTTTAAAATATTATAAATTTAGGAGATTCCTCCCATCAGATAGCAAACTGTACACAGTAATACTACCGCAGCACTGAACTTCTATAAGACACTGACTGTGACATACTGAATTAGATCAGCGACTCACAGATGCATTTACACCAAAGTGGTGGGTGGCCCCAGAAGTTGCCTCACTCGTCCTTCAACTGTTGACTGACCTGGATGGGGCACACTTCTCAGCATACATCTGATGCTTCCAAATTTGCTCATCCAAGTGACTGTTAAGCTGCGTTAGCTGAATGGATTAGTATCATGTTTTAGCTTTCTACAGTTCTTTGTGAATATACAGGTGTTCTTTTACTGTATATTAATTGTTCTGATTGTTTTATGTGAATATGGTAGGTAGATCACTTGTTTCTAATAATTTGTTTCCTTAATTTAATTTTGCAAAGTTGAATTAAAACCTCAGAAAGACAGCCTGTTTGTGTAAATCCATTTGTTTCACGTTTCCATAGCAGCTCCTGTAACCGTTTTTTCTGAAGAAACTGCAGTGTGAATGCTTGAATCTGAATGTATGCACTGAAATGAATTAATTGCTGAATGTTAAATTGAAAAATTCTGAATGAGCTGGAAAATGCAGAATTTTTAACCTGAAAACAAAAGTGCAGAACTTTTGAAAGCTGATGTTCACACAGAAGGAGTTGGAAAAAGCTAAACATGTTTAAAATGTAAATAATAAAAAGATGAGTAATGACAAAAGAAAATTTAGAGTCAGAAAACCTCTGAATGAATATTAAAAGTTCATATTCTTCTAATTGAAATGAACTTAAAAGATGAACAAACATTCTGCAGAAAATACAAACTTTAATATACAGCATAATGTTTTTCAGACATATACACATGTGTATATCATGTTTAATAGTATTACATACATCAATTTGTTTTGTATGTCATAGAAAATAACATAAAAATCTTAAGTCAGCTTTAACAGCTTCTTTCTGAAAAGGACTAGTAGAATAAATAAAAATAACTAAATTAAATAAGTAAATAAAAATAATAAGCAAGATATGAAATACATGAAAATTCAACTTTTAAAACCACAATCCTGAACCTTTAAATTGTGTTGGTTTCTTAGAACATGGCTGAACAGCTGTTTCTATCGGTCTACTTAATCTGTCTACACATCTTTTTATTACTCATTCTTCTTTATGTTTTAATGTAAACAGAGTCCACACAGTGGTAAAAGAGAACTGTATAGAGTTTTGTGAGTAAACTCAAATGAAAGCCTAAGGTGGTGACACAGTTTAACACATGCAAATAATCAAATAAGCACATTAGTCCTTTTTTGTGAACATGGATAAATAAGTATCAATAGTTTACAGCATTGTTCAGCCATGCCACTAAATGCTTTTTTACACATTGTTTTAACCTGGGCTCAGACACAAAGTCCCAAA
>NW_005189925.1:0-5464 GCF_000239375.1 Pundamilia nyererei
CCTAGCTCGGATGCCACCGCGCTTACCCCTCTTCTGCTTCCTCTCACACCGCTTGAGGCGCATCCATTGTGGGCGAAGTGCGGGAGTGGGGGTCGGTGATTGAGTAGGCCTTCGGAGCAGACCCAGATCTTTCAGCTTCTCGGTGTCCACAGAGTTTAACTTAAACAGTTTGTTTCTGCCAATGTCGAGAAGAAGTGTTCGGGCATATCCTCGCTTGCACACAGATAGACGCGACAAAGACTTACAAAAACACTGCAACTTACAGGACGAAAAACACGAAAAAGTAGTTTGTTTGGGAGAGAGAGAAGCCGCTGCGTGTGCACGCGCCGCCATGATAAATGTTTTAAGTAATATTCACTCATCCTCCATGTGTGCAAGACATTGCCTTCTGCAGTTTAAAATAGTGCATTGGGTACATCTCAGCAAACCAAAATTGGCAAAGATGTATCCTCAGATTGACCCAACGTGCGAAAGATATAAATTGACAGAGGCCACCTTGATCCATATGTTTTGGTCCTGTCCCAAAATACAAAAGCCTGGACGGATGTCTGTGAGGCTTTGTCATGCATATTTGAAATGAGAGTAACACTCAATCCACTTTTATTTTTATTTGGGGTCAATTCCGATGGTCTGGCACTACCGGCAGGGGGTCAAAGACTTATTGCCTTCTCTACACTATTGGCAAGACATCTAATACGTTTGAAGTGGAAGGACGCGGCCCCCACCCACGGTTTATTTTTAATTATATTTGTTTGCTTATTTTTCTTCCTTCTTATTCTGTATACCTTGGTTGGCGTTATTTTGCACTGATGTGAAACTTTTAAACTTTTGATTACTTGACAGCGAACAGGGGTTTTGTTTGTTCGGGTGGGTTTTTTATTTAAATTTTTCTCTCCTCTTTTACTTTTATTTTATGCTTTGTATTTTTGTATTTAATTGTGAAAAATAATAAATATATTAAACACCAAATTATGCTAACAAACCCCAAAGGACCCCATCGAGGACCCCTGGGGAGGAAGGAGGTTCCAGACTCCACTTTGGGAATAAACTCTTCTTCTTCTTCAAACAAGTGTGCCTATAAAAAGAGATGAAGGAAACTTGTGAAGCAGCTCCTGTCTTTGAAAAAGTCTGTTTTTAAGTCAGTGGAGTTTTGAACTGGGTCATGTTGTCATTGGCAGCTCTGTCTCTGGGCTGGGTCCTGTGTGGCTCAGAGCCCTCCTCTGTCCACTCATGACTGATGCCACTGCAAACTGGGTTAGCTTGATATATAGTGCACCCACTGCATAGCTTTATATTAAATGTGACATGATAGGAGGAGGTGAGTGTTAAGTTGAGTTGTTCTGGTGTATCAGCTCTTATTTTAGTGCATTAAATATGTCCTGGTGATCTTTTACCTTTTATTTAAGCGACTTTAGTTTTTATCCCGCGTGTCTCTTCACTACATCTGCATGATGGCAGATTTTAACATCAGAAAAGGAACGATTCTGCTAATGGCTAGAAAATTGCCTCAAAATGCAAAGTTTTCAGGCAATATATATGCTAAACACTCCTGCTCACCTCAATATTGCAGTCTTATAACTTACATCATCCTGATTCACTTGGAAACCCCAATCAGCCATGTTTTCTGGTGTCTTTGACAGACAAACCCACCCAGGGGGCCCAGCCAAAACCAATTAACCAGTTTCTGTCCTGCTGGATGAACTTCATCCTACATCGTGGACAGCAGCTGGTAGTCCTCGCTTTACTCTGCAGCCTTGGTGAGCTCAGTGTACCCTCACATGAAGCCATTTCTACCTGCTGCAGGTTCCGGTTAGAGTGGCTCAAAAGTTTACAGGTGATCTCCAGAGCAGAGCAAGGACTGCTGTCAACCTGCTGCAGCCCAAGATGGTGGAGTTAGAAGTGGAAGCTAACTGTTTTCAAGGACTACAACCAGTAAGCCAAGGCAGTAGGGAGAACCCATTAAGGAAAGCAATGGTCTTTTAAAGTTAGATATTCACGAAGGTTGCCTGATGGATGGATGGTTAGTTGGTGCATTGGGGTGTAGCAGGAGAATCCACACAATCACAAAATGGTCACAGGGATCTGCACATCCAAATGAGATCTAGTGCTCATCGTCTAATGACAACATTTCCACCTGCTGGATCAAAGCAGACTTTTGCAGACTAGATGTAACAACTGTGATGTCACACAGTGGCTTCAGCATTTTGGCCACCAACATGTAAAATGCTCATATCTGGATGAAAGGGTGCAAGGCTCATCAGCTTTATCACCTTTAACTGCACGGGTGCAGCACATAGACACATATAACTGCTAATTAATGCTAAGTAACAGATTATTAAACTATCAGAATTTCACTCACAGTGTGTACCACACAGCGATCCGTGTCATTAGTCAGATAATCCCACTGAAATGCTCCCACAGACACCAGCACCGCACACATCCAGTATAATAAGCTGAATTAGTGGAAAAGTATGAAAAATAAAAATGGCATTTTAAAACTTCTTGATCATTTGACTACTCCAGCAATTAATGCTAAACATTAACTTCATCACCAGGAAAATGAGAGAGTGCAGCTTTTATTAGCAGGAAATGTTCTTTGTCACTCCATTACTTATGAAAAATGTCATTAAATCATTTCTCTCATTTGTTCAGAGTTAGGCAGACAGATTAGTTTTAAGAGTCCCAAACTCCAGCAGCATTGCTGATGTGCATAATATACTGCCTGCTACTCCATACAGGTTATTTATCAGTAACAGCTCATTTCTTCTCTGACCTTCGGCAGTATTCAGATTAAACAGCAATGCAGTGAGACAGGCTGACACATCTAAAGCCATCAGAATTACAAAGTCCATTTATACAAAAAAGACATTCACATGTAATAGACCTTCCTCTCTAACATCAGTCTTTGAATACAAGTCATTATGTCTGTGGCAAGAGAGAAAGCTGCTAACTTTGCAAGGTCTTTCATTCAAGCTTAGAGAAGATCTCTGTAGACAGAATGACTCTAATCCTCTGTATCCTCCATTCATTGGACTTTGTGTATACACATGATGTCCTCTGCAAGAGTCAAACAAAGCCTACAAAAGCAAAAGCAAAACTATATAAAATATAGTTACAAAAATGAAGCAGGCTGGTGGCTGGGTCTCTGTGTCTGTCCTGGATTATTGTATTGTAAATGAGAATGTTAAGTTTCTGTTTATTGGGACACTTCTGTACATGTTCATGAAGTCCATGTGTGGATTTTCCCACAATAGGTCTCCAGAACAGCATCAGTGATCCTTATGTCACAGCCGGGCGGCCAACACAGTTGAACGGACTCAGGAGCAGAAAACACTCAGAGGCATGAGGGATGAGTGCAAACCAGAATATTTACAAAGAATAAAGTGAGCGACAGAATGAGAACTAAATCCATGAAACATTAAGCGCGTTTTATGAATGAGGCCATATATATATAGAACTATAGAGCAAACTATGAACTTAGATAATACTATATATTTCCTAGTATCAATACTGTGAGAAACATGACACCACAAAGCACATTATTCATGAACCAAGCAACACTAGCGGCCAGGTAATGAGGTAAAAGATCACCAGGACATATTTAATGAGTCTTAGGCTGATGTGGACAAGACTCAAGGGAACCTGATACTGGGTTTTTTTTAAGTGAAAACAATTGCTGTTTAAAAAATAAAAACATTAAAAACTTAAAGCATTGAAAATCCAGAACCCATCCATCCACCCTGGCCTCCTCCCTCCGTTTGCCCTAAAGACAAACGGTCACACTTCCTCTGGCCACTAGATGGCTCTACCACATTTGAATATGACCTGTTAAGGCATTTGCTTTAGCAGGTAGAGATAAAACCTTCTTTATACACTTGTGTCGCTCAAATATTTTCAGAGCGATCATTAATACTTGTGTTGAGCAGGCAGCTCTCTTCTTTGTGTACTTTGTGTTTTAAATCCGGCCCTTAATGAGCCTCTTCCTCCTGAACTGTGGGGATAAGCTGAGCGCCTCGTGTTCATCCCTTACACTCTGAACCTGTCAAAGAGACAAATTGCATCTCCTCGGGGTGAGAATCAGGAGGTAAATGTAGAAGTAACCTTCGGCCCTGTTTCAGCCCACTTTCCCAGCGCCGCGGACGACTCATCAACTTTTTCCAGTTTAGCAAATTCTTCATGCTGCATGAGGGAAGGCGGCCAGCGCAAACACCTGGAGGAGGCAATTCAATGGGTGGTTAGCAGCTTCCCGTTACTGCACAAACCTGCCTTCACAATGCCCAGGAGTGGCCTAATGTGCTATTTCTGTGCATATAAGAGGGTGCACCCTATAGAGGAGATAATGACCGGAAAAGCAGCCAAGAAACATTTTCCCCTTCATCATCAGAGCTGAAAATATCTTAAGTCCAGATTTGGTTTTTCAAGTTTGCACCAACTTTAAAGATGTGCTCTTACAACTTGGACTCTTACAATACTGAAGATTATTTAAATATTATATCTGCTGTATTACGATTTACTGAGAAAAGTAGAACATTTTTGCGGTGACTTATCTTGACTTGATTTTATCTTGACCTCTGAGTGTACTGACTTTGACTTCAGTGTAAAGCACATCATGGCAACAAGCCTGTTAACAGTCTCTGTTTGGTCTCTAAGCAGTCTGGTGTTTCCTGTTTTACTTCAGTCTAGTTTTGGTTGTGACCTCCTGTTTTCACCTGTGTTTAATTGCTTTTTCCCAGTTCTCCTTCGCTTCCTTTGTTTCAGTTCTGGGTATATACTGTACACAGCCTCCACCTCTGCAAAGCCCTCAACTGTGAAGCAAGTTCAACATGATATCTTTGCATCCACCTTTACTTAACCTAACACTGGCAGCCAGGCTACATAAAGCTAGTTAGTAGCTCAGTGAGTTAACTCACTGTTCAATAAATCTGCGAGTGTGTCAACAGCATGTGACCAAGCAGAAACATGGATGAGTGTGCTGGCAGCAGAGTGGATAATTTTACAGAGAGCTTAAAACTAGTATAATAAAAATATGAAGACGTTAAACACACAATACAAACTGAAAGTAACACAGCAGCTGCAGATGGCTGTGTGCAGATGGAGCAGAAAACCAAACTATCGAAGGGACTGTGAATGTGTGTGCTTTAAGAGTAAGAGCAGAAAATACCTACTACATTCATAACATTTGGCTTATTTGAATGCAGGTTAACAGGTTCTGTCATTCAGACACATTTGACGGATTTTATTTCATTAAATAAATATTCAGTTTTAGTTTTTATTATTTCAGCTGTGGTGCTCAACACTGAGCGAGGGTAAAGACAAAAATCAAAACAGGATAATGTCCACAAGTACAAACAGGCCTCCTATTTCAGGATCATACAGTGGCTTGCAAAAGTATTCGGCCCCTTGAACCTTCCCACCTTTTGTCACATTACAGCCACAAACATGAATCAATTTTATTGGAATTCCA
>NW_005189926.1:0-5462 GCF_000239375.1 Pundamilia nyererei
TGGTTGTTTTCCCTGTTTTGATCTGAGTATAAGATTTCCTGGCTTCTGAGAGGCCAGTGAAATATTCATGAGGGCGGCACACAGGAAGTGTGGGTGGTTGTTGCTGTGTGCTGAGAGTAAAGAGGCTGCTAAAAAGTTATCCGTCTTCATCTTGCTGTTCTTAATTATTCAGAGAGATTCCAAACCATCTAGTGAGCCCACGCATTACACTATGATGCAGCTTGAGCCAGGGCTGGACTGGTCTTCGGGCATACCGGGCATTCGAACATTATTCTAACAGTGACTTGTGTCGAAAACACTGCTTTATTAGATTGAGCAAGCTAGTAATGTTTAGCAAGATTAAAAAGTGTTCAGGAAAACTGATTCACAAAACTAGATGTCACAGGTGCAGCCCCCTCTCATCTCTCCAAACCTTTGGCTGCCTTCTCTAGTCTATCTGGAGCTGCTGTCCATCCTAGTGTATTGATATGAACATTTAAAAAAAGTTTATTTGAGTAAGAATTTAGCAAACATAGACAAACATCCATAAACATCGATTAAGAGAAATAGAACCTAAAAGTATTTCCATTTCCTCAATGATTGCATTGACCCATTTAGGGACGTTGTAGGGGAAGAGATGTTCTGACCTCTATGCCTTCCTTTTTCCTCTCTCTGTCTACTTCCCAAGCAGAACAATGGGTCACAGACAGACAAACCTAAGGTTACTGTGACTTGAGAGTCATTTCACACATTGGGACATGTGGGTCACCCCAGTTCTGTTTGTTCCTTTTAAACTTGTAGCACATGCCCCTTCAAAAATCTCTGCACAGCCCTGCACTCAGTGTTTCTTCTTTACTCAACATTTTGGACGTCTCTGTGTTGTCGTTGCTAAGTCTGACCTTACAATGGATAGACTCAAGTTTTACATTGCAAAACGCATTGTTGCAGGCTAAATAGTTTCATGATTCCAAAAAACAACAATAAAAAACAAAACAAAACACTTTTTTCATACTTGTACACGTTTTGTATCAAAATTACAAAAAATTCAATCTCAGGTTAAATTTGATAGAAAGAGCTTACACTGACATCCATCTTGATAAAAGATGAGTGTCACAATAAGCCATGTTTGCATTTATTTCCATTGCTTTCCACTCTGAATGTCTATTTATGTTAAGCTGTAAGTATAAAAGAATTCATTCTACAACTTGTTTTTTTTTTCTAAGTTGTTGAATATAAACATTATTTTGTGCTAATATTGCACTTTTTTTCAAAACCAAAGAGTTTTTGAAATCTGCATAAAATCACATTTTAAATTACTTTTGAATATTACTTTAAATATTTACATTTAAAGTTCTGCTAAAAGTTCAAATACAAAGATTAATAATGTTGAACTGTAAAATATTTTGGGTGCAGTTTATTTTTTAATACAAGTATAATAGTGTCTAGTGTTTTGTTTAGTATGAACTTTTACAACATTCAGCAAAATAAATTAAATTTTTTTTATTGATCATAAACAGACTACATCAGATTCATATCGGTGTCGGCAGATATTCAAATTTATGATATCGGTATCAGACATTAAAAGTGGTATTGTGCCATCCCTAATTTATACACTTTCTGCATTTAATCATAGCTAATAATAGTCTCTGGCTCTTATTAATAGGTGTCTACCTCTCCTAACCCTTAAATGGTCACAGGAGATGGATGCCCTCTCCCTGAGCCGGGTTTTTGTGGAGCTTTTTTCCTGTTAAAAGTGAACTTTTCCTAACCACTGTTGCCATGTGTTTGCTCATATTGATTGTTGGGGTTTCTCTGCATTATTGTGGGGTCTTTACCTTACAAAGCACAATGAGGAGATTGCTGTTGTGATTTGGGACTATATGAATAAAATTGATGTTAATGCTGGTAATGGCATCACATGAATCAAAGCATTTTCTTAGAGTGTCTCTTGTTGATCACAACATGTAAGTGCAGTACAACAACAGCAAAACCATGGCATGGGAAATCTTGTCAGAGATTATAGCTTTTATTGCTTAATAAGACATCTTTGATCTGTCAGTCATATCAGCAATATAGCATACACATATCAGGTAGTTCTATTATTATTAGATACTTTACAATTAAGTTAAAATAGAGATTTGACAATATCAGGGAAAAATCAAACAAAACCTAATTTCTTCAATCTTAAGTGTGTTGTTGTGTTATTGTTTTTAAAGTTTGATGTGTTTCATGGTCTCAAACATTCTTCAACTTTAGTCACACCTGTATGAAAAATTATGATCACAGTGAATCAAGGCACTAGGTAGTTCAAGCAACAACCCCATAAACACAGCTATCACACTCATAGATCTTGTGAGAATCTTTCAGCTCAACGTTTTAGTTGTTTATGGATCACAAACCTATTGAACATAAATACACCAAACAATATGTTCCCACCACCACCAAAGCGGAGTAAGAAAAAACAAAATGTTAGTAGATAAAGTGCTAAAGTGGCTGAAGAACAAAATCTCCTTCATGAAGGAGGGAAACTGCTGACTAAATATATGATAGTTTGCCACAAACCAGATTCCAAATAAACACTAATTTTGTGTAACGCCTTTTACGACTTTCTTTTTTTTCTTTTTTTAAATTTTAACAACGCATTGTGTTCTGCGTCCTGTAGACCACTGCCAATCAATCTCGTGCCGTGTCTCCTGTACAGTACAGAATGAGTTCAGGTAGTCAAATCTACATAAATCTTCGATCACTAGCAGCGTGACTCTGAAGAGCTGTCCTGTGTGTTTGTAAGTTTTCTCCCAACAAACACAAAAATGTCAAACACAACAAGAAAAGTGTATAAAGTGTGTAGTGATGGGTTTTACAGCCTTAAAACATCTATAATAACTGTAAAAAATTAAAGTTGGCTATTATTTTACTCCCGCGATAAACGAGGGACTACTGTACCTGGTTATTATGAAAATCTTACATGAGTAAGAGATTTTCTTTCCTCCTGTACAGCCTTATATGCTTTCTGTACAGCTTCTGAAAGTGACTCTGAATCTTTAGCTGCTTCATTTCCAATTACACCTCCCATTATTCCTCCTGCAGTTGCTGCTCCAACCAAGCCTATTGCTCCAGCAGCTACTAATGCATTCTGTTGTTGTGCAGCTGGCACAAATCTGGAAAGCTTTGTTGTGACATTCACCAATTGTGGGTTCTTCACAGCTTTGATAGCAAATTCAGCCAATGTTACTACACCGAAAAAAGCACCGAGCAAAGCTCCTGTTCCCGTCCCTGCCATTTGGATCAGAAACCTACTGATCACACTAGTTTTAGCCTGCTTTCTGATCTCTTCTGGGGTTTTATCTGGCATTGAGTGTCTAATGTGCTCTACCTGTTCTTGTATTGCTGTCTCCAAATGTTGCAGCATTTTATTTGTGTAGTAACCTCCTTTTCTTTCCACCACCATTTTTTCTATTGTTTTCAGCAACTCCTCCAGCTGGAACTGGTTGCTCCTGTAGTTGTTTGGCTGGTTGTTGTTCCAGTGTTTGTTATCAAAGACGTGGCACCGACCATCACACTTTGACACCAGATCACTCAGATTTTTGTTCTGACTGACAAAATCTTCAATTTTCATATTTTCCTTGAGCTGATCACCGTGAGTGAAAACAACGACAGCATATTTTAGAGCTTCATCTGAGAAATACTGAACTATCTTAGTGATGACAGCCTGCTCGTGCTCTGTGAATTTACCCACTCGAAGCACAATGAGAAAAGCATGAGGCCCAGGAGCACACGCTGTCATACAGCTCATTATCTCAGGCTTCAGATCTTCCTCAGACCTTCCTGTGTCAAAGAAACCAGGGGTGTCGATCAGAGTGATGCTTCTTCCACTGACTGTTTTGGTTTCTGTTTGGCATTTCATTGTTCCAGAGTTTGGAGAGTCATAAGTGGCAAAGAGCTCCTCTCCAAGAATGGTGTTCCCCAGGTGACTTTTCCCAGCTCCAGTTTTTCCCAGCAGGACCAACCTCATCGCAGTTGAATCTAGAGGAGAAAGTTGACTCTGTTAAGTACATTTGTTTCTTACTTTTGCTGCCTTTGAAATATTTTTGGGTCATGGTTTGAGGTTTAAAATAGGAAGCAGATTTTACAGTATAGGCTTAGTCAGACACAGAGTCAATACTAAAGAATAAGAGGAGAATGCAGTTTGCTATTAGGCCAAGCTTTTGGTCGGTTATTATAAATATCCAGAGTACAACTTGTGGGTTTTAGGTTGTTGACCACTGTCACTGTTGGTATGAGAACAGATGGGTCTGTCGCAGGAGGGATAATATGAGACCTGAACACTAAATGATAATTAGGTCAAGCTTTTGTTCAGTCTTTGGAGGGTTAATGTAAGACTGTCTGAATCCTCCAAACTTTCAGGTATTTGAGCTGTTGTCCAAATGCTGTGTATTTTGTACACTGTGATGGACTGAATGTCTTTTATATTCTCTAACTGATGTAGTAATTCCCTGTTGATGTTTTAGATGTTGTCTCTTTTTTAACTCGAGATTTTTAGGTGCCCGAAAAGAAAAGAAAAAACAGATCAAATAAAAAACACTGTTTTGATTCTTAGTTGTATATATTTTCCTACACTCACCTTGGTCTGGGTCTTTGTGGTGAAAATCTTCAGTGAATTTGCCATTTTGGACAGAGCCAAATGTCTGTAAAGACAACAAATTAACAGCGTTAGTAACAATTTCTGTACAGTATATTATTACACATAATACTGGGGTCAGATGAGACTGTCCCTGCTGACTGATATTGGCAAATGAGATGGTAAATGAGCTTACTATTGGAACCTATTTGATTACTATATTCAGAGTTTCTTTTTTAAAGCACAAATCAATATAAGAGTTTGGTGTTGGTGGCATTCTTCGACTCTCAGCGTCGTAATTGTCAGTAGTTGATTTTTAGGGAAAAGTGCTATGTCATAACCTCGTGTGTCTCCTCATCATCGGGGTGAATGACGATGTGGATCAGAAATGGTGTGATGCCTGCTCGCTCCTCTTCAAATACATAAACTTCCTCCATTAACACTCTCTCCACTTCACTGACAGGAAACTGCAGGGCCATCCCAGCACCGAGGACGGGAAGAGCAACAGATCTGAATCCTTTCTTCTCACAAGAAGATAGGATTGTGTTGATGCTCATTCGAAGAACCTATAGAACATAACAATATTGGATTAAGACAAATGGCTTCATTATTATAAAATGTCCTCACAAACAGACAGAATAATAAAATCCCTCCTTTACTATCTCACCTGGACTGCAACTCCGTCTGGGTCACCGTCCCAGGGAACAAGATTGAGGAAGAAGACTGCATTAGACTGAAGTCCAGGTAAGCCCTCCAGCAGTACTGAGTCACCAGGCATTGTTTCATCTTCTGCTTCCTTTCTAAACCTTGTGGTCAGCTGGGGTCCAGCTACTTCAAACAAAGCATTTCCAACACGGGTAGAGAG
>NW_005189927.1:0-5442 GCF_000239375.1 Pundamilia nyererei
GTTTTAAGCCCCTGAATTTAATATATTGTTGATATATTTTCACAGTATAGTATGTGAAATGCATAGTTTACATCGTATCAAGCTTTCATCTCATCAGTTTGATTACTTTCAGATGGTATTCATTAAGACCACGGTAGCTGATGGTGTGGTGTTGACAGTTTTTATCTTTATTAGTGAGTTCAGACAGTTGTAAACATTTGATGTTTGATGTGGAGCTCTTATGTAATGATTACATTTTTAAGATGTAATTTTCAAGTGAAAAACATAATATTTATCTGTTGCATAGTTTACAGTGCGGTGTTTTATGCACTGAGTTATCATGTAGAGTTCTGTTTGTCATCTAGCACCATAATCAGGTTTTGTTTTTATTGCATCTTAGATTTTCCAGCTGCTGTGCCTGAGCAGCCACCCAGAGACCCTTTGCTGCAGTTAGTCTCCCTGCAGGAGGCGTCTGGCTGCTGGCTGCTTGATCCAGCTCTGGCTGCTGCACTGGGACAGACCAACGAGGAGGTGGAAAAGTCAAAGCCTGAAAAGATGCACTGCTGTCAATTTAAATATTAACACAAAATGATGATGTGAGATAAAACAGATTTGATTCTATAATTTGAACAAAAACACATGATAAAATTAAAAACACACCATAAAACAAATAAAATGAAGTCAAACTAAACGTAGGCCTGCCTCACAGCCTGAGAATAAACATCTGCATATCAGAAGCTAAAACACTGGTGGTAATCACACTCCTAACCTCCCACTGAGCTGCACCAGCGTCTGATATTATCCAGAAACCACACGGCAGCAGAAATTATTTTCCTCATCAGTTGTTGTAAAAACATGTCAGCACATTATTTTAGAGCATTTATGACATCACAGTTTGGGATTTCATCAGGAAGAGCATCCAGTGTAATAATCTGCCAAATCAAATATGCAGAGCTGCCCACCTTGGTGACCCCGTGTGACAAAGATAGATTTAAATACTACCAGTTTTGTATTTGTAAATCACAATTTCAAAGTCAGTACTTTAGTTGTTCTTTTTATAAACATATGATGCAATTTCATCCCTCTTTTATTTTCCTCGATATATAACACTCTCATTTTCTTTTGAATGTTGCTGTTCTTGTTATCTTTGTATTAATTGTAATCATTTTTTATTTTGAAATCATAGCATATACCTGACCTTCTCCATACATGGGGAGCTACCTGCTGTGATCACTGTTTGTGAATAAAGGGGCAGCTGAAAGTAGCTTTTAGATCATTTGGTATTATTTCATTTTCATTGTTAAATCATGAAGTGACATCACATTTTTACATGAAAAATTATATCAATTTAGACATACACACATATTTGTAACTATAAATGCAAGAAAAGTATATCCATATAATTGTCATTATAATCTCAAACAACTCCAGGATCCAAATTTTGGTTACATTTTAAAAGTTGAAGCCACATTAGGTTTACAATCATATATGAAAAGGAAAATTATTTTTTACATTTTAGAAATCAGAGTACTCATTATTTTACTTTTGTGATTAAAATGATAAAACAATAAAATGCCTAATCATTCACTAACAGATGAATCTTTACAGCTCCAATGCATGTTTTGCACTAGCCTAGGACAGCCACAGAGTTACGCAGAATAAAACCACTAACCAGACTAAACTAGACAGATTAATGATTTAAAGTATGCTGAATATAAAAAGTAGCATAATTTAAACTCACATTAACTCATGTTAGCTATAATAACAAATTCTGATTTATATTTATATAAATATAAGTACAGTTGTAATCACTGCAAAATTATTCTCAGATCTGTCGCCCACTGAATGCTTCAGAAAAAGCCTCATTTAGAGGTATACATAATGATCATGGATCAAAATGAACTTGTCCTTCTATTTGATTTGAATCAACTCTGCAGTGACTCCATCTACCCAAAGCCAAAGTCCAACCGAGAGAGGCTGAGTGAATGTGGTCTGGACTCTGTGGAGGAGGGTCATGGTTTCAGAGATGCTGTAGAATGACATAATGCCTGCACTGTGATCCAGGTAGACCCCTACTCTGAAGGACCGAGGACCTGAGAGCTTAGTTTGTACATTGTTGTGCCAAAATACATAACTGTTTGTGTCACAACATAATGCCCATGATTTGTCATTGAAGCCAAATAAACATTCATATGACTTCCCTATTCTTCTGATATTCTTATATGCAACTGCTACACCGACTCCTCCCCCTCTCCATTCCACCTCCCAGTAGCAACGCCCAGTCAGACTCTCTCTACTCAGGACCTGCTCCCATCCACTGAATCTATCTGGATGATGAAAATAAGCCTGTTTTTGTTTCACCCTTGTTGCTTTTCTATTGCCCTCAGATAATAACACATGTGGAAATGCAGTGTTTGGATCCAGTGTGATTTCACTGGAGTATTTTAAGAATCCAGCCCTGGTCTTTGGCTCTGGTGGTGAGAGCAGAGCATCCTTTTCAGTGACTTTTAGTGAGGAATTTGTCCATTTCTCTCTCAGAAATTCCTGTAGTTTATCTTTGGCCTCTGAAAGAGCTGCTGTCACATCCTCAAAGTACCTCTGAGGACAGATGCTTATACTGGATGAGGGTGTAGAGTCAGTGAGTGTTGACAGTGAGGGGTAGGTGTGTAGAAACTGGTTGTGATCCTCAGTGTGTAAGAGCTGCTCCAGTTCTGCATCTTTCCTCTTTAGCTCAGCGATCTCTTTCTCCAGTTTTTCCAGAACCTCTTTGACTCGATTCACTTCAGTTTCCTGCTTGGATCTGATCTGCTGCTTCACATCAGAGCTTCTATTCTGAATGAGACTAATCAGTTCAGTGAACATCTTCTCACTGTCCACCACTGTTTTATCAGCAGAGCTAATGATGGCCTCCACCTGTTGCTGAAGCAGCTTGACATCTTTCTCTCTGTTCTGGATACTCTGCTGGATTTTTAGTCGTCTCACCTCGAGCTCTTTCTGTTTCTCTGTCCTTTCTGTTGCAGCTGGGACCGTTTCATGGCCTTTATGTTCATCCAGCAAGCAGAGATAGCAGACAGTCTGCTGATCAGTACGACAAAAAATCTTCATCACCTCATTATGGCGAAAACAGATGTTCTCTTGGAGCTTCTTGAATGGCCCAGCAAGTGTGTGCTTACTTAGTTGGGCAACATCACGGTGAGGTTGTAGGTGTTTCCTGCAGTAAGAAACTAAACAGACCAGACAGGTTTTGCTGGCTTTCAGCTTCATTCCAGTACAGACATCACAGGACACGTCTTCAGGTCCAGCATAGCAGTGATCAGCCAGAATAGCCTGGGGTCCGGTTTTCTTCATGTCTTCCACCAGCTCTGCTAACAAGATGTTTTTCTCCAGGATAGGCCTTGGTGTGAAAGTCTTCCTGCACTGAGGGCAGGTGTGGATTTGCTTCCTGTCCTCATCATCAAAGTGGATTTTAATGCAGTTCAAGCAGTAGCTGTGTCCACAGGGAATAGTCACTGGAATTTGCAGTAGCTCCAAACAGATTGAACAAGAGAATTTCTCTGAATCCAACAGATTTAGTCTCTGTGCCATTTCTCCTCTCAACAGCAGTGAATCACCAGATATTGGGCAAAAGCAGCTCAACTCAACTCACAGCATTCTGTGAGCTGAGTCTGTGGAAGGGGAGGAGCCAGCACAAAAGCAACACTGAAACCTGTTTCTAAGAAAAGCTGCCAAACTATCAAAGATTCCAGGACAGGGAGCAGTCTGAGTCGACTTCCTTCTTTCTTTAGAACTCCTTTGGCATGTTAACCTGCAATAACCTTTTAATATATAAATTTTTGGTGTTCACCTGTGCATGTTTATGTTTTTAATTTTTCTATTCCAAACAGCAAAAGAAAATGTGATCCAGTATTAGTCTGTGAAGGTTCTCAGTCATCCAGGTCATCGTAGTCCAAGGAGCTTGGAAAGAAAAGCGTCTAGACTTTGCTTTCCAAGGCATGGCATTTCCTTCCTTTTTTACAACAGCTGTGTTTATTAATTTCATATTGATGAATCCAGTGACTTAAAGTTTATCCCGTCTTCACATTTCAGATAGTAGAAACAGCTGTAGAATATGGGTAAAGCCTTTCTTCCATCATGACTAATAACTGAAACTCCTCCAATAATTAGTGAAATGCTACACTACTAAGCAACAAATGAACCTGAATGCTTGTGGCTCAGGAGATGCACTCAAAACAGAGTATAGAAGTGTTATATAAGTACCAGTCCATTTAAGGTATATTGAATATGAAGAAATAGTATAGTTTAGCTAAGAATAAGTAAGAAAGGGGAAGTGACTTTGGCGTGGTTGTTATTGCCAGATGGGCTCATCTGAATATTTTAGAAACTCTTCATCTACAAAATAGTGAAGAAGGCACTAATTCTCCCATTTATGAACTAACTACTTTCAGCTGCTCCCTTGTAACATGGCACCACCACAGTGTGATGCTCCACGTGCGTGATTTTGGCAGTTTCATATCAGAAGCCCTTCCTGCTGACAGTTGCTCTGATATGAGACTGATGACTCCATGAGAGAATAATAATAATAGTGGATTGGATTTAAATAGCGCTTTTCAAGGCACCCAAAGCGCTTTACAATGCCACTATTCATTCACTCTCGCATTCATACACTGGTGGAGGCAAGCTACGGTTGTAGCCACAGCTGCCCTGGGGCAGACTGACAGAAGCGAGGCTGCCATATCGCTCCATCGGCCAACACCAGTAGGCAGTAGGGTAAAGTGTCTTGCCCAAGGACACAATGACCAGGACAGAGAGCCTGGGGATCGAACCAGCGACCTTCCGGTTACAGGATACACTTCCCAAACCCCTAAGCCACGGTCGGAGCATCATGCCTCGTTAGCTGGGGGTCCTGGAGGACCCAGCCAGCACATCCTCGTGACCACTGACAGCTCTGGGGAGTCCGTTTAGCCACCGCCTGCAGTGTCACCTCCTGTGACTTCCACACTGTCGCCTGCAGCGTCTTGTCCTGCAGTTGCCATGCCACCAGCTCGTCCACATCTGGCTCAGCCTGCTCGACCTCGCCCACATCTGGTTCGGTGTCAGCAGCCACCTTCCAGGCCGCTGACTGGACTTCTTCGCCGGCGTGGTCGGCCTCCTCAACTGCTCCGTCGCCACCGCTGGTTCTGCGGTCGACCTCCTGAAATGCTGTGCCATAGACTTTTGTGCCGTCAACCTCCGGGTCGGCCCCCTGAAGTGCTCAGTGATGAACTATTGAGCCGTAGGCCTGCAGGTCGGCCCCCAGATCAATGTGTTTGAACTCATGACACCAATCCGGTTGTTCAGTGATGACGCGACGAATCCTACTTCCGGGTCTAAAGTAGTCTGCGTTTAATATGGCTTTTGTGTTGTTAACATGTTTAATGTTATGTATTTTCTTCTATTTGATCTCAAAAAGCTCCTAAAACAGTC
>NW_005189928.1:0-3340 GCF_000239375.1 Pundamilia nyererei
CTCTCTCTCTCTTCATATGTGTGCGTGTGTGTATGTTTCTCTGGTGAAATTCAGTATGGTTCTGGCAACAGTTTTATGTTTGTTATGTTTTATGTACAATCCTTAATATTTATACACACATTTATACACACACACATACACATAAAGTTTAATGTGTGTGTGTGTGTGTGTGTGTGTGTGTGTGTGTGTGTGTGTGTGTGTGTGTGTGTGTGTGTGTGTGTGGGGAGAGGGGGTGGGATGTTCGCCCAGGGCGCCAAACAGGCTAGGACCGCCACTGTAAATGATTAATAAAATACATGCAATAAATGATTAATACACTCATCAGTCATCAGACATTATACTTGCAAATTATCCCTGATTTAATTGATTACCTTCCTCAATAAATAAGATTATACAGAACAATCTGCATTTTTATTTTATTTTTCCTTCCTTTTTTCCAACCATGTTAGCATTCAGTCACATTTCTATTTAAACATACAAGTAAATGCAATCATATCTGTTTTGTCGATGTCAAGCAACATTTTAGTCTGTGCTGAACCACTTGCATTTGGCAAACAGTGTCTGTTTGCCAAATGCTGAGTTATATTCTCCACCTAGCTATGCCTTTGACTCCGGGGAAGGTAATGTGCTTCAAATTTATTTAAACATTTTAATGCTTTGTTGATGGAGAACACTTGAGTACATCCTGACCTTAAAACTGAAAGAATGTGCAAGGCAATGCTCAAACTGAAGAGAACTTGTTGGGCTACAGTTTTACAAGGGTTTGTCTCTTTGAGTGACTGATTTAAAAAATGATGCTTAATATTAACAATAATTGTTTAGTGTAAAACACAGCTTTTATGAAGACGCAACTTGGTCACGGCTTCATTCACTCACCTTTTGTGAAGTTATACCGTGCTGAGAAACCAATGGCCTCGAGTTCACTATCAGCCACAAATTTGATGTACAAGTACCTCCCACTGGAGCGGACATATGACGGGCTTTCCTGCCCGCAGTAGCGACCAATTATGGGAGAGAAACCAAAGGGACCATCGCGGACTTCAATGTGGTCGAACTTACACTCCCAGGAGGGCTCGATGGAATACTTCTCATCAAAGAACAGGTCGATGCACTCCCGAGGAGAGGCTACAACAGGCCAAGAGGTTGAGAGAAGGTGAAGTTAACAGCAGGAGGAGTGGGAAGTGGTACTGTAAGGATGCTAAAAAACAAAACAAGATAAGGTCTCACCTTCTATAATATAGATGCATTCCCTCTCAGGTGGGTATTTCTCAGGGTAATTCGGTGATGTGAAATACCCTCCATCAGGCTTCTTTACCCAGGTCCCACACTGCCCAGCTGGTGTCACACCCGAGTTGTTCTTTACTAGAAGCGGGTACACAGGCAATATAAAGTACACAGTTTACCAAAAGTAGATCACATCCTTGTATCTTTAGTTTTAAAACATCCATATTTTTGTAGCACAAATTGGATTTGTCAAACTTTTCCATCTTTTGAGAAGATACTGCCAGAAACAATGGAAAAAGGTTAAAATAGAAGACTTTCAGCATTACAGGTTATATTCTTATATTAACACTACAAAGCAAATGCAAAGATTATTATTTACTATCTAATTAAAGACTCCCCAGAGAGATGAAGAATCAGGTGGAGCACTTTGATCCAGGAATACACACACCTTTCCCATTTGACTACTTTCAACGGAATCTAATATATAAAATACTTCGGATTAAACATTTCTCCTCAAAAATTATTGTTATAATGTAAGTATGAACCAGGAATTGTGAATGATCATGGTTAACTTTGTGTGTGGGTTGTCTTTTTTGTTCTACAAGTTGGTTCAAGTTCTACAAGACTGTGTAGATCATGAGAGATTCTGGAAAAGTAACTGTAGAAACGAATTCTAGAAGCTGAGTTAGCTAATTATTTACTATACTGAGCTACAGTACTTTTTGGCACTATATTGATATTTTATTAGTTTAATATTATCACTGGACTTTTCTCATGAGATCATTATCACAAAATCTAATCTATCCATCCATCCATCCATCCATTCACTTCCACTTATCAGGGTCGCGGGGGGCGCTGGAGCCTATCCCAGCTGTCATAGGGCGAGAGGCGGGGTACACCCTGGACAATTTGGATTATCCAGAGGAAGCCGGAGTACCTGGAGGGAACCCACACAAACACGGGGAGAACATGCAAACTCCACACAGAAAGTCCCCAGCCTGATGGTGGAATTGAACTCAGGACCTTCTTGCTGTACGGCAACAGTGCTAACCACCATGCCACCGTGCTGCCACTCAATCTAATAATTAGTTTTATTATTTCTCATGATAGATTAATATTCATACATTTCACTACATTTTAGGTTAAAACCCAGAGTAGTATTCGAGTATCAGGCCACCTGCCCTCTGCAGCTACATAAATGATATGGCAAGATGTGATAGATTACCTTGAGCTTTTGTTTTAGTAGCTGTGGCACTTGATAGCTCAGGTGAGAGGAGGCTTGCTGCTAAAGCTGACAGGACACAAAAAAGAAGACGTTAAAGATGACGTTGTTCGTCGGGAGTTGCTTGTATTTACTTTGAAAAAGCAACAACAGATAACTAAACCAGCATAAACACCGGTTAGACTAGGAGACTGTAAATCGGTGGCTGCTGTTTTTACTTTCTTATAGATAAAAGCTATTTGATATATTTATTTTTTAAATAACATGCACGAACAACAAGGGTCGCTTACTTACTGAACTATGTTCAATAAGTGAACGCTTCAGGGAACTTACCGATTTGCAGCACAAGTTTGTGCAGCATGTCTGTTCCCCGAGGATGTGTAGTTCAGTTTGCTATTGGTTAAAGAGTGTCCATCAACCCACCAATTCCTCAGAGAATTCGCCAAATCCGAGAGCTGGCTTGTCCATCTCTCCCGCCGTGCGTCCCCGTCGGCTCAAAAGATTACACTCTCGTCCGCCACCAACCTTCACAATTTTTGCTCCACCTTTAGGCTGCCTTAATCCTCTGAAAAGATACAGCCTCCAGTCATTCACAAGGCTGCGCTGTCCCGAGGCTTGGTGCCTTAATCCAGCCTCCAGTAACGCAGTCAGCGCAGTTATCAATACAGTTCACTGGAATCAATTCAAAAATATTAATAATAGTAAAAAATTTTACTATAACAAAAATGCAGTTGTACCCATTAAATGGTTTCATGTATAATTGGATGAAATAAAATGTTCAGCACTTATCAAACAGGCAAATTTATGTCTGTTTTCATGAAATCTGAAGCAAAACCCGAAGGTATATCCAGTGGCGGTCCTAGCCTGTTTGGCGCCCTGAGCGACCCCCCCCCC
>NW_005189928.1:3831-5442 GCF_000239375.1 Pundamilia nyererei
GCCCTTACTCCCAGCAAATGGGCGATAGAAAACCGATCGGTGCCTATGCCATCCCCAGTATGCGCTGGCATGACGTCGGGGCAGCATGAGTACGAGCAAATTTTTTTTTTTCCGATGCCCGTGATGCGGCCCCCCACCATGATGCCGCACCAGGCAACCACCTGTGTCGACCATATCAATAACCGCTACTGTATCTGAGTCTTCTATCAAAAGTTAGAAGACTCTGACTATTACATGCATTTGAATGGAGTTCTCGCCCGAAACAAAGTATAGGTTTTCATTTTGTGAATAACTTGAAAATCTTAGCTTAAACAGCTGCAAAACATGTTTGCCCAGCACGGGGATATTGAATTCTATAAGATAAATCCATAAATATGTGTGTCTGAGTCTTCTATCAAAAGTTACAGCTAACTTCATGAAATTGTACAAAAAGGCTTTATGTCGCCAAGACAGTGCGTTTCTGACTATTACATGCATTTGAATGGAGTTCTCGCCGGAAACAAAGTATAGGTTTTCATTTTGTGAATAACTTGAAAATCTTAGCTCACACAGCTGCAAAACCTGTTTGCCCAGCACATGGATATTGAATTCTATAAGATAAAGCCATAAGTATGTGTGTCTGAGTCTGTTAGAGAGTTATCTCTGGGATGCTGGGATGATAGCTCCCTCGGGACTTAAACTCCGGTTTAAGTCCTGAGGCACTCACTCTCTCTGGGTTACAGAGAGTGATGTCCAGATATACTTTAATGGAAGTTAACAGCAGCTCAACAGTACAGCAGTAGGCATACTTAATGAATGTGGGAGGGGTGGACAGACATGTGGTTCTGAATAACAAGAAACAAGGAGAAACTATTTTCACATTTAAATATAACAATCGACACTTCCCAACATCATGCCAATATAATGAACTGTAACACAAATAATCAGCTGAATGCTCTGACATAAGAAAGTCCCACAATCCCATTTGAACAGACAGGAAACAAGAATATCTGCATATCTCAGGACACAGAAAAGACCTAATGCCCCCAAATTAGGAAAGGTCAGCAATTATATGGTCTTCAGTGCCCTCTAGTGGCTAAATAACCCAACTGCGGTGCACAGATCCAACCCGCAACAAATGCTACGGTGGTAAGTCACATGCCTCTATCCATCTCGATAAATCTCCTAGCATAAACCCCCTGTAATTAACGTCAAAGTACAACCCGTGCTATAAGTGGAAATGGACTCGTAGAAATGGAGGGATTTTGACTCACATTTGCACAGGAACGCACACGTCTGTCCACCCGTCCCACATTCGTTAAGTATGCCTACTGCTGTACTGTTGAGCTGCTGTTAACTTCCATTAAAGTATATCCGGACACCACTCTCTATGCACCACTCTCTGACCGGAGTTTAAGTCCTGAGGGAGCTATCATCCCAGCATCCTAGAGATAACTCTCTAACAGAGTCTTCTATCAAAACGTACAGCTATTTATATGAAGTTGTACAAAAAGGCTTTATTTCGTCAAGACAGTGCGTTTCCCATGCAGTTGAATGGGGAACTCGCCCGAAACAAAGTATAGGTTTTCATTATGTGAATAACTTGAAAATCTTAGCTCAAACAGCTGCAAA
>NW_005189929.1:0-1385 GCF_000239375.1 Pundamilia nyererei
CTCACCAGTCTTTCTTTGACCCCTGACAGGGCTCCTGTGGCTCCTGCTGGGCCTTTAGCTCTGCCGGGGCCCTTGAGGGGCAGTTGGCCAAGCAGACCGGGCAGCTCGTTGACCTCAGTCCTCAGAACCTGGTGGACTGTGTTACAGAGAACGACGGCTGTGGAGGAGGCTACATGACCAATGCCTTCCAGTATGTGAATGAAAATGGAGGTATTGACTCTGAAGCGGCCTACCCATATGTTGGACAGGTGAGCAACCCACTCTGCCAAACACACAACTAAACTTGAAGTAGCTTATTAATCTGAGCCTTTCACTTCAGTTCATTTCATGTAGTGAGTGCCACATTCTCTATAAACTAAGCACTTATATTTTAATATCACTGGGTGCTTGAACACATAAAGGCAAGATGGACCAAAACAGTCAAGCGGGGGTTTTTAAAGTAATAAACAAGTATAATTTAGTTGGTGTTTGTTGTTTTTTAAATGAGTGATTGCCCCACCTCTTCCAGTACTTAAGATAAGCTCGAAGTTGTTCTGGTAACACACTCTTACAAACAAGCTTTGCACAAAAAGTCTTTTAACCTAGTTGTTATAAATAATACCCAGTAATCAGCTGTTAGCTGCAGATGCATAGATGGTGAAGAGGTTCTCACTTGGCTGTGAGGGTGTCACGTTTGTCCCCTTCACACGTTTCACCAACAACATGCAACGAGGAAGAAAATATTTCATTTTGACAGTAAAGTAGCTGCAAACATCTTACTTATTTTGATTATTAATTTATACTACAATTATTTATTTGTTTTTATTGTCGGTTAATCAGTAATAACCATTGGATTAAAATCAGTGTTGGTCAAGTTACTTTGAAAAAATAATTTATTATAGTTACTAGTTACTTCTTCAAAAAAGTAACTGAGTTACAAGATTCTAAAAGTAATTAATTACTTGAAAAATAACTATTGCGTTACTTTAAAAAAAATGTTTAACCCTCTGGGCTCCAGTGTATAATTGGCCATTTTTAACTACTTTTGATTTTACCTCTACATTTAACCTTTTAAAACTATGTACTTTGCCTTGTTTGGTATCATTCTTTTCAGCACAACCTCACGTTTCTGAATTTACAGTTATGCTTTCATTTTGACATAAAATTTATCTAAATCAGACAAAAAACATAAAATCCGAGTAGAAAAAGTTATAGTTTTTAACAATCGCAAACATGTTTATTGAATCATATTTCATAACTTTAAATGCAAATATAAATTGTCAATTTTAATGTTATATGCACAAATCTTTTCAAACAACAAAGTTATTTGCAGCTATTTACATTTTACCCTCTTTTTTAATAACAATTTCAAACTATTTATATAACAATCAGGTGTTCTGCATTCA
>NW_005189929.1:1421-5441 GCF_000239375.1 Pundamilia nyererei
TCCCTCTCTCAAAACTTCTCCTAAACAACCAAATGTCATGTTGCCATATCATTTTTTGATTGGTCGACATGGTACATTTTTCCACCAACACAAAAGGGCGTTTTTGTTTTTGTTTTGTTTTTTAATTTTTTGCTCAGAAGCATGTCCCGGCTTCCTCCGGTCAGATGCGTGGAGGCAAGCCAGTTGACAGAGCTGTTACTGGAGGTTCGTATTGGCAAACACTTGCTTTCCCGTTCTAATGCATTTTTTTTAACAACCACTATAACTTTATGTGACTTAGACACCGACTACTGTGAGCAAGAGCCGCCTAGTGTTGTCATACACCGAACAGAACGGAATTGGTGAGTTTGAACTTTGGACTGTTGTGGTGCTAGCAGCTGACGCTAATTGGATTGTTTTGAGTTTACTAATATTTGTTGGATAACAAATGTTTTGAAGCTATACAATCTGTATATAGCAGTTGAACTATTTTTTGTTATATTCTTATTGATAAAATATACTGTTTATTTAATTATTTATTTATCTATCTATAAATTGTGTACACAGGAACAAGAATAACTTAATGTATTTAGCTCAACTGGCTGATATTTTCATATTCTTGTGATTTCTTATTGGCCTTGTTTATTTGATGCAGGCCAGGTGACCCTTTTTGGGTTTAAAAAAGGATGGCCAGCCAATGAACGGCAAGGAGCAGAAGTCGTTCTGCATTGAAGCTTCCACTTCCACTGGTCTGGTAGGAAGTTATCAAAGATTATCCAATCACACTGGTTTCCACATTCATACACACCATTCCCCCGTTTATGGACAATAGTGCTTGGATATCTCTAATGCACACTGCATAAATAAAATTCATAGATAAAATTCATGGACTTTCTCCCTTTCAGAGGGGATCAGTGTTTTTGATGTTGATGTGTGTTATTTATAGGGGAACATTTTTTGTTGATTTGAGAATCTATATTGCTTGATAAAAGGTATAGGATTATTTAATTGTCTTTATAAACCCGAATTGGGTTTTTTGATTAATTGCACCGCTGCAGCTGGAGTGCTTATTGAAGTTTTCCCTTTTCTTTCCTTGTTATTTTCCTTTGGTTTTGGTTAAATACATGGTACCTGCAAAAGCATTTTGTGTTGTGTGTGTATTTATTAGTTACTGCCCATGAGCTCCAGTAGCAATTCCTAAATCTTTTGACTAATAATAACCCAATATTTCACTTAATACCTAGCATGTATTAATTCATTAGCGCCACTGTGTGTCAGTACTGACACACAGTAGAAATTGAAAATCTTTAATATCAAGAATTGACACTTTTAAAATGGGCAACAAACGGTTTTAGCATTTTCTCCTCCTTTGTCTTGCCTGCAGGATCAGACCTGCCGCTACAATGCATCAGGCATGGCAGCCCAGTGCAAAGGCTACAAGGAGATCCCAGTGGGTAATGAGCGCGTGCTGGCTGTTGCACTCTACAAAGTTGGTCCAGTGTCTGTGGGCATCGATGCACAACAGAGCAGCTTCCAGTTCTACAAGCATGGTATATGAACATATGAACTTCTCATGTCTGGTCAAATGAAATTGTTACCTGCACCTACTTCATATAAGGGAAGGAAAGTGTGTGGAATAAAATCCTAGAATTTAAGGGCCTGTTTAGTCAGGATTTCTTAATTAAATATGAATAAAATAAACTAAACATGGAGTTCACACCTTCATTTTGAGCAATAAACTTTAAATTAGGCAGCAGTAAAATTTAGTTATAATGGTGTGTAAAAGCTAGTAAAACAATTAAACATAATAACACATCAAAAACTTTCTGGTTATATTCAACATTAAAAAGTGTGCGAGGTACATAGTTTATGCACTGTTCACTAATGCAGCTCACTCTTTTTTTTCTCTCTCTCTGTTGTGAACCCAGGTGTTTACTACGATCCCAACTGTAACAAAGATGACGTCAATCATGCCGTACTGGCAGTAGGCTATGGAGTGAACACCAAGGGGAAGAAGTACTGGATTGTCAAGAACAGGTGGGACATGTCACTTGTCTGAATGGCATCAGGTGGCTCAAATGTCCACTAAAATTAAGTGTTGGTTGGTTGTTGTTTTCATGTCATCTGTCAAAATGATAAGCTGAAATGCTGTTTGACTCCTGGTGATATTTCATTTTCTCCGTCATTTCCAAGTCCATCTTTTGTCTTTTCTTCACAGCTGGGGTGAGGAATGGGGCAACAAGGGATACATCTTGATGGCACATAACCGTGGCAACGTCTGCGGCATCACCAACCTCGCTAGCTACCCCATCGTGTGAACAGACTAGGGAATGGGCTTTGCTTAGACTACTATAAGACGAATATACACTTAAGCATTTACTCTGAACACCCCACCCCTAGACCGGCCATAACAGCCGCTTGACATGTTGTGCATTCAAAGATTTGGAATACTTTTCTACACACCTTGGTTATAATTACTGATTTTTTTTTTTTGAGTTACTGTTTCCTTCCTATAATATCAATGGATATTTTCACATTTTGAACTTCAGCAGGTTGTTTTGACCTGTCTATGTGCCTAAATGCAATGAGTGGCTGCCATTGGATTGGCTGATAATCAGTCATTGTTTTAATGAGTGGTTTAACAGGTATATAAAGTGGCTGTTGTGTTTATATTTATAATTTAATTATTCTACTAAATGTGCAATATTTCTATATTTTTTGAAGTAAGGAACACCATCACTCCAACACTAACTCCATGACTATTTTCATGTAGGAAAATGACTGACGTTTGTATTTTTTCGGCCATAGTTGGCACCAGAAGGAGTTTGCATTAATGATTATTATTTATATGGTGCTGAATTACTCTATAAAAGCATGTAGTGCCATGAAACCATTGCTTGAACTTATATGTTCATGACTGAAATGCATGATTTGGTTTGTTCCTCTTTCAGTTTTCTGTGTTCATCCAACAGCAGACAACGTACTGACCTCATGATCTTTCATTTACAGCTGACAGGTCAAATATTTATTTTGACCTTCACTTCTTTCCAGAACCACTTATTCCTGTAACTGCAGAATTAACTTCCAAGATTTTTAATGACCTTCCTGACCTTTCTGATTAGTTTCAATGAATTAAATATAAAATTCTAATAAGTGGATTGCCATAATATAATTTTCCATTCTCCAAGTTTTCCATTTCCATATTTCTAACCCTCAGAGAAAACTGTCATTTGCACACATGATAGTCTCATAGTTAATATGGGTAGCTACAGCTAAAATTATGATTTTATGCCATTCTGTACAAAACTCACAAGATCAAATGAAAACTCAAAGGAAATATTGTTGGAAATAACTTTGTCAGCTTGGTCGAATTTGTAATTTCAAGAAAGGAATTCTGGCATATGAAACATGACTGTGAGATACCTTCTTTGACAAAGCGATGTGCTTCTGTTGTGTTTATTCTGAACTTTAATCTTGCCTCTGCCATACTAATATAAAACAGAAACACAACTCTCAGTCTAATAAGAAGCTAAACTAAAACATAAAATAATAACGAGGAAACCCCAATCTGGAAATAAACCCAACTACACTGAACTAAAGATAAATAACTTAATAAATTAAAACTAAAAAAAACTTGATTGCTCATAAAGTGTAATGAAAATGCTAAATGTGGGAAGAAAGACACTTTTAATGTGCATAAAATGCTGAGTGTGTGTACTTGTCATACTTTCCGAAAATGTGCAATTGTGTGGTTCAATTTTTGAGAAAACCTCTGAATAAGTGTTTTTTGTTTACCTTCTATTTCATGTCTTATGCGTTCAACTATTCCTTTCCTGCACTGTGAGGAAAACGGTGTAGCTTTTACTTTCGAAAGAGGAAGAACTGCGAGAGAACATGTGACACTTCGTTCTTGAATAATAGCAACAAGGAAACGCAGTCAGACTGAGTTTCCGCGCAGCAAAGATGAGTCCGACTAATCAAGGCAAGTGAAACACTTTCCAGTAATACTTTAACAGCTTTAGTAGAAATATTAATGGCTGG
>NW_005189930.1:0-2929 GCF_000239375.1 Pundamilia nyererei
AGACACAGTAAGTCTACTAGAAATTTGATTAAAATCCATTTCAAATTTATTTGCAAATCTTTAGAAATAGTTCAACATTTAAGTTATTGTGCATTGCTACAAAGAATCAGTAACAGTCATTTTGTTTTATTAGAGCAGAACAAAGCAGAATCATCCGCCACAGCAATGGTAAGTTGTACTGATTTATTTCTATGTGGGCATCGTACATGATACTAAAAGAATAGAGAAAGTAAAACGGTTTCATATTTACAGTTTGACAGATGTTCAAACTGTGTTTTGTACTTCAATGCAGGCTGGAGATGAACTAACATACTCTGAAGTCAGACCCAAGAAAAAACGTTCACCCAAGGTAACCAACTACAGCAGCATCAAGCAATTCAAATCTAAGAATTTTCAGTGAACTTACCGGTCATCTGAGAGTACATTGGACATGTAATCTACTGTAGATTCACTTCTGATATGTCTGAGAAAAATGAATCCTCATATGGGAAACTGTTCTTGTATTTTTTATAACTTGCAAAATACAACAACAGCTATCAGAAGAAATTAGATCATGAATCACAAAGCTGTATTTTGCTTCTGAAGATTCAAACCTCTACCCCTTCTCTTTCATTTAAATATTGGTATTTTGTCAATAACACTGATACCTGACACACCAGATGTGTAAATGCAGAAGAAATATCACCTGAGGTTGTCCTAACATACTACAACTACACATTTACACTTTAGAATACAAGTAGAGTTTAATCTATTTTTTGTTAAAGCACAGCAGAAATGTAAATAGTCCAATTTCTATATTTCTTCTCTTCCAGAGTTCATTTGGTGAAAGTGATGTGGAAATAATTTACAGTTCAGTTGTTGTACGGAAGTGTACTGAAAGGGTAAATATTAAATGACCTGAAACCAAACACACACTGTATCTCACTCCCTGTGTTTTTCTTGATATCAAATCATTTTACTTGTTGTCCTGATATGACATGTTTCACTTTGAATTTGGTCATATTTAGCTTTTTCTCTCTAATTATCATTTGCTTCTGTTCTCCAACAGGGTGACAAAAAAGCCGCGGAAGTTACATACAGCACATTAGCTGAAATGTTTTAATGTTAAAACTTTAATGTTAAAGAGTTGTATCTCTTTTTTCTGTATCTTTTATTACTGGAGTATTTGTATTTGCTGCTCTGTTATCTTCCTTCATTTACTTGTTATGTAGTAACTTTTAACCTTAACCCTTTTAACTGTTTTGTAAACAAGATAATTTCTGTATAGCTGCAAATTTATTCAGAGAAGCATTGAGCTGTTTTGTTTTTTCTTTTTCAAGACCATTGACATATCTTTCATTCTTCATTCTTGTAATAAAGAAGTATTACAGACTGTTAGACTGTGCACTCTTAGATAGTTGTAGATATTCCACAATCAGCTGTAAGTAGTATTATTGTAATGTGGAAGCATTTTAGGAACTAAAGCGTTTCAGCTATGAAGTGGTAAACCATATAAATCTATAGAAAAGGTTCACCGAGTTCTGAAGCATATACTGCATAAACGTTGCCATCGCTCTTCTGATCCGGTCACTGCAGAGCTCTGAACCGCTGGTATTAACCTTAGCATAAAAACTGTGCCTTCTGGAGCTTCATGACATGGTTTTCCATGGCTGTGCTGCTCCTGTAAGTGTAATTTGTTGTTGGCCCAGTAGTTTTGTCCATGTCATCTATTTTCATGATCTGAATTTATGTGTACAACATAGGTGAAAAAATCAAAACAAAAAAATAAACACTTGTATATCTTGTAGATGCCTGACTTCACACCCAGTCTACAAGTAACTAAAATGAAGCCCATATGTCAAAAAATGTAAATTTTTATTTATCTTTTATATTGGTTTTATTTGGATTTTAGTGTTTATTTGTGTGTAGTTTAATTTGCATGATTTTATTCTGTTTGTATTGCATGTTTTTAGTGTGTTATTTGACATTGTTTTAATACAATGTGGACTGGCTGGGCGCTAGCTGATAGGGATCACCTGCTGAGGCACGGGTGTGTCCAGAGGTGGCCTATCAGCTGTCTAAAGACCTATTAAAAGGAAGCTAGCTGAACACTGGAGGAGAGATGCCCCAGAAATGAAATGCACACAAGAAGGCCAGGTGAAAAAGAGGGACATGCTGCTTGATCGTGGGGTTGCGGCGCTTCATCTGGAGATGGACTGGTCAGCGTGATGCAGTGACCCAGTCCCGACAGCAGGAACGGCAACAGCAGGAAAGGCAACAGTAGGAGACAGTGCGTGCGTTTCACAGAAGGGCAGAGGTATACCTCTGCCTGCATTCGTGAGTATTGTCTCTACTGTTGTTCACCGGATGCAGCTGTGTTGATAGAGGGTCACCATTACTATAAGCCAGGGCCGCTTCCAGGATGATTTTTCTGGCTCTTATCTGTGCTGACGCGAGGGGTACCGTGGTGGCATCCCACGATGGACTCCAGTGTAGAATGCGAGCTGGGCTGGGATGTGATGGGCCCAGTGAAGGGACGAGAGGGGGACAGGAGGCTCCTCCTCGTCTGTCTGGGACGAGGCTGGCGTGGAACCCGCTCTGGAGGAGTTTCTGGCCGGCTGGTGGACCAAAAATGAACATTTATCTGGGTTTGTGGGGTAGTTACATCAGAGGATTTTAGTGCACGTAGAAAATTGTATTTCTAGCAGTTTTAAAATTGGGTTTATTCCTGGGGGATATTAGTATATTGAAGACATTCTATTAAGTATGTTTTTTGAGCGTTTTATTTTATTTGTGCTCCCTGGCCTGGGAATAAAGTTTCTGATTAGACCTACATCATCCCTGTGTCTTGATTATTGACTTGCTTGCTCCCCCTTTTATCCAAAGAACCATCCTCTTAGTAAGACACTGGCAGATCAGCTTTAGTGCCTACTTTACAGACCATACAGTA
>NW_005189930.1:3919-5441 GCF_000239375.1 Pundamilia nyererei
GGTCTTCTGGCAGAGAGGAGGAATTTATGCCATAAGGATAGGCTTGTAGCTCTTAGAGAAGAAATGGAGTCCAAATACATGCAACTGGAGAAAAGATATGAAAAGCTGGAACAAGAAAACAAAATACTAGAAGACGGGAATCAGCTAGACATGTATGACTTGAAGGAAAAGCTGGAGGCATACACAAGAATTGAAGCAGAAAATGAGTACCAGGATTTTCTAAGGCAGATACATTTGGAAGAAGTCCAAAGCTGCAGCCACTGTTGGAGGACAAAATCAGAGAAATTGAGCAAGAGAAGACAAAATTAGAGGACAAAAATAAAGAATTGCAGGAAGACAAGACAAAACTAGAGGACAAGAATAAAGAAATTGAGGAAGGAAGAGAAGAAAAAAGTACAAGGCAAATATACATAGCTTGAGCAGAAGCATAAAAAAGTCCAGGACAATATATGAATAACTTGAGAGGATTCACAAAGAACAGGGTCAGACTGTCCCCAGCTCTTATTACACTGCCTTGACGACATCAAACAGTGGATGTTGTTAAATTTTCTAAAGCTAAACGAAAATAAAACTGAAGTTGTCATTTTCGGCAACTTAGTCAATAATCACATCGATAGCACTCTGGGCCCCTTTACCTCCTATTGTAAAACACATGTAAAAAACCTTGGTGTCTTGGTGCAGGTAAGTGCAGTCCTGCTTCTTTCAGTTAAGACAGCTAGCCAAGGTAAAGCCATACCTCCCGACTAATGTCTTTGAACGTGTTATTCACCTCTTCCTTACTTGCAGGTTGGACTACTGCAATTCATTGTATTTTGGTTTAGCTTCTCTACACTGGCTTCCTGTCTCCTGCAGGTTCCAATTTAAACTTTTACTTTTTTGTTTTTAAGTCACTTAACAGCCGAGCCCCTTCTTACCTGTGTGAGCTCCAGGAAAAACCATGAGGTCTAGCTCAAAATTAATGCTTTCCATCCCTCGGACTAGTCTCAAATCTTGTGGTGATAGAGCCTTCTCTGTGGCAGGTCCCAGACTTTGGAAGTCTCCCCCTAAAGATTAGATCTGCACAAACACTTAATCAATTTAAATCACTACTAAAGATACATTTTTATGCCCTGGCTTTTAACACACTGTGACCCAAGCATTTTGGTCTTATTTTAATTGTCTTAGTTATTGTTTTAATTCTTTTATTGTCCCATCATTGTTTTATATTGTCTCTTTTTAATGGCGTTTTTATATTGTTAAGCACTTTGTGCAGCATCGTCTGTCTGGAAATGTGCTATATAAATAAATTTGACCATGACCTTCGTCTACCCCCTTCTTTCCTCCTTCTCCCCCTTCACATCTCCACCCGTATCCTCCTTGCACTAGTGATGTGCGGATCGATCCTGAAATATCGATTCCTCCGATACCAATCATTTATGTTCTAGAATCGATTCTCACATTAAAATATCGATATTTTAGTAATTTAGGGTAAATTTATAGTTTATCATTAACAGGAACACGGTGGAAAGAAACTATAACATTC
>NW_005189931.1:0-5440 GCF_000239375.1 Pundamilia nyererei
ATATATATATATATATGACTATTGCTGGTTTAACTTTTTTCATCTTAAACTAGATCTTTTTACTTTTCAAGTTCTTCCACCTGGCGTTGCCTTCACTGCACTAAAGTCAACTCTATCCAGGATGTGCTCTGTGACGAGTGTGAGCAGCCTCGCTTGGAACCCCTCGGCTCTAAAGAAGAGGAATGTCAGCCTGCTACTATCATCGGTCTGTTATCCTTTGGTGTATCTCAGGCTCTAGCAATAGCATGTTGTTATCTTTTATTTTTCTGGGTTTTTTTCCTCAACATAGAAACTGATGGCTGGCACAGTGCTGCACTGTTTCCAAATGACATGGAGCTTCTTGGTTTGAACTATAGCCCGGCCAATAGTCAATATATTAGTAACTGCATAGAGGAAACCTCCTTCAACCATGTTACCAGTGTTATTATAACATAGTTTGTCCACCAGGGTGCGCTCTGCAGCCTCCCTGCTGGCAGTTCTGATCCGAGTTGTTGGGCAGAACATAAACAAGTAATCTACGACTTGTTGAAGCAGGAAAACGCCATTATTATTATTATACTATGTTGTCATTATCTTAGTTAGTATTCATAAAGAACATACAATATTCATAAAAACTACACATAAGATCTACATGTACATCTGTTTATGTTTAGTGTGTATTAAAAACCTCCATTATTTGTCGTGATCATTTTTTTCCTTTGTAACAGAGTAATTCTCACAAAGGCTTCTGTAAGAATTTTGTTGTAAAGCTCAGTTTGAGTAATAACGTTTGTCGCTGTTTTTTAGAGTGGCAGTGTAAGAGCTGCACTATGGTGAATGCAGCCAGTAGTATTCTGTGTGAGGTTTGTGAACGACCTCGTTTGGCAACGCGACCTCCAGTGACCCCGTCGCACCCACCCATAACCCCACCCAGACCACCAGCACCAGTATTGGGGATGCCCGGTGACCCTGACAGTCAGGTTAGGTGTGTGAGTGTGGTCACATTTCTGCGCTCGTCCTGCTAGCTATCTGTTGCTAATAACATTTCATTACAGCGATTAGAGCATGCTGTAAATATTAAAGGTACTGCGCTGCAGTGGTTTAAGTCACATCTGTTTAAGGATTCATTTTTTTATAGTGCCAAATCACAACAGCAGTTGCCTAGAGGCACTTTATGTTGGCCAAGACCCTACAATAATAGAAAGAAAGCCAGAAAATCACATGACACGATGAGGACTCCAATTTATTCATCAAATATCAAACCACCAACCTTGCGATCAGTAGATGACCTGCTGTACCTCCTGAGCTACAGCCACCCCAGTATGCCAGTATGAAGTGCCACATGCTCTAACTGTAGACAGGAGCTTCCCTACTGGGGCCCCACCCAGGCCCCATAGTGGGGCTTCCAGGCAGGCCCCACATTTCATGCCTGTACCGAGACCCACACTACAGTACAATAATTTACATGTACAGAGGTGAGTGATCACTGTCAGGTTTACGGTTGTAATTTTGAGGCTTTAATAGTGTGAGTTAGATATGATTATCGTTCCTAACCATAACTCTTCATCAGCCATTTAATGCTGTGGCTGTTCACCGCATACATGCCAACCCTCCCGATTTTTCTGGGAGAATCCTGAATATCAGTGCCCCTCCCAAAATTTTCCACCATTCCTCCCGATTTTCCACCGGGACAACAAAATTAAAAAACCATATCCCAGATTTCATAGTGCGGTCCAGCCAATTCCAATTCCGATTTCCAACAATGGCAGCAGCGACTTAGTTTCAATATTACTCTTGTTACTCTTTCTGGGTCGTAAAATAAACTTTTAACATATTTTCAGGCGAGAATGTAGCTGAGTAAACTTCAAATATCTGAGCCGGAGAGAACAGCGAACTCCCAGCACATCGTTTTCAGACCCCCCGCAGTCTACTCAGGTTAAACATGATATATAAGTCACTTAAGATAACTTAAAATTATTTTTAACTTATTTAAGTTATTTTCTCCGTTAAATAAACACTGCAAAATTCATGTTTTTTACATATATATATATATACGCCCATATATGCCCCCCTCCCCAATGTCTCCCTAATTCTGAGGTCTCAAGGTTGGCAAGTATGGTTCACCGTGGTTAGTGACTCTCTTCCTGTAACTCTGCTCCAGTGGGTGTGTCAGTTCTGCACATATCTGAACTACTCTCCGGCTATGGTGTGTGAGATGTGTGACCTGGCTCGCCCAGAGCCTGCACCGCTGCCAGTGAAGCTCCGCCCTCCCTCTCCTGTTAGACGTGTCCCTGCTCTGCCGATCAAACCGAAGGAACCTGCTCCTGAAGATCTGGACTCCTGGAGGCAGAATTTGATAAAGGAGGAGGGGCTAAAGCTGATTCAACTAATCAGAGCAAGTCACCGTACTGTCATTATATCTGCATACAGAATTCTTTTCATGTCTTAACTAGAGATGGCACGATACCACTTTTTTATGTCCGATACCGATATCATAAATTTGAATATCTGCCGATACCGATATGAATCCGATATAGTGTTTTTTAATCAACAAAACTGTTTTTTTAATATCTTGCTGCATTTTGTATAAGTTCATACTCAAGTTAAAAACAAACAAACACTAAAGCTATTCTGTTAAACCTGTATGTAAAAAATACACTGCACCCAAAATATTTCATAGTTCAGCAACACTGATCAATCTAATAAACTTAAACCTGCTCCATTCTCCCTATTCTGGTATTTTAAAGAGTACTTAGCAGAAATATTAAGCAACCTAACTAATAGGGTTGCAAACTCCCAGCAAAAAACAAAAAAACAAAAAAGGGAACCACCCTCCACCTCATGATGCTTAATCGACGTAATCAACTGTAATTTGATGCAGTTTAAAAAAAAATACACAGAAATAAATTATTTTTCAAGAACAATTAAACAGATTCAACATCTTTCTTTAACAGAACTGCAGACTGCACAGATGGTACCTTCCCAAAGGAAAAAGTACTACAGCTTACTAGGGTATATTAGACTTAACAGTTACTATATACAGTAATGGACTTCTATATATTTTACATCAAATTAAAACTTTGGGTGTAAGATTCAGATAATTATTTATTAAAAGCTCGACATTTTAAATAAGAATAAGAAAGAAAAGTATGTCTTTGTGCCCCCCTCTCCCTGTTAATGCCCTACCTGCCCCCCTGGCAACACTTTGCTAGACCCGCCCCTGCACAGTTACCAGCCGTCAGCTGCGTAGAAAAAGATCCTGGTGTAGAAAGTAAATAAATTCTAACAACAGCTGATCAAGCTTAAACGTGCTGCTGTTGTTCAGCCGCTGGTTTCCTCTTTCTGGCGCGAAGTGAACAATAAACAAAGAAGAGAGACGGACTCGCGACAGAAAAGCCGATCAGCTGATCATTGATCAGTTTCATGATTGAAGTAGCAGCAGGAGAGGAAGAGGCAGTCGCTCCATATATTAGTTGTTAAACTTAACGCTGGAATGCTTTACAAACATTCAGAGATGAACTTACACACTTGCTTTACTTCTCTCTGGGAAAACTTCCTCGGAGATGAAATGCCGGATTGCTAACGAGGCTGCAAATACACACAGCCGCTCTATCACGTGACCCGTTCTGCTGCGATGTGCTACGGTTATGAGCCAAGTTACGCCATGTCGCAAGTTTTGTGAGGTGCTTTTTTGATATTTAATGGATCGGATTACACTTTTTTATTTTTCTCCGATATCCGATCCAGTAATTGACATCAGTATCGGACCGATACGTAATATCGGATCGGTCCATCTCTAGTCTTAACACAAGTTCGTTTGTTCTTCATGTCTGTGTCAGCATGGGGAGAAGAAAGGAGTGAGTCCAGAGGAAGTATACACAAGCATGAGGGTAGCTGGGGACAGCAACATCCTGCCCTGCAAGTGGTTAAAGACTGAACTTCCCCTGCTGTTAGACCAGATCAGGATGTTGGTGGCGACATCGTCCTTTCAGTCATTTTCAGATAAGACCTCAACTGAAGACAAAGTCAGTAACCTCCTGTTAAACCTGACAAATCACTCTGACTATAGTTCTGTGTTTTCTGAAAGTGAAACTGTCCTGCTACACAGAATAACATAACACAGGATCTCACCAAGGAGGCTGGCAAAGTGGTAGATCTTGCAGAAACAGAAAGTGTGATCCAGCTTTCCAGACCAGAAGCTAAACACGCCTGGCTTACAGCAGGGGGTGACACAGAGAGAGCTGCCAGACAAGCTCTGAGAGACCGACTCGCCAAGGTGATGTTTGGTCAAACGTTTAGCATTGTTCCCTGATATTTCATGACTCCACCCTTTGTGTAGACATTCAATTATATTTCTTCATTCTATCCTATCAGGTAAAGGAGCTGTGTGCACTCGGCTTTAGTGATGAAAGTCACTGTCATGAGGTTTTACGGCAGAGTGGTGGTGAGGTAAGAGGAGCCTTGGCGTTGCTACAACGACCACTTCTGGAGCCCTTCCACAAACGCATCTGGAGTGAGAAACCTGAGCCTCCTGTCGATATCCACCATCCTGACAAGCAGGTAAAACCACAGCCGTGTGATGTCATTCACTGGTTTACGCTGGGGCCAGTTTAAAGCCCAGATCTTTAGTTTATGGCCACACCGGGGATTTTTATTTTGGAATTTGTAGGGTTTTTCAAATGGGTCATCCTCATTTCTTTATATTTTGCTTCCAAGGAGTCGGGATTTCTTGGCATTTTTTAAAGTGGTTATTGTCTTTCTGAAGGCCATTTAAAGGTTTTCTTTGGACATTGCTGTTATTTCGCTCATTTTCAGTCCTGTCCTTGTTCTTGACCATTTTCAGTGTTAAGGTCCAGTTCAGTTCACTTTCATTTATATAGCTCCAAATCACAACAACATTTGCCTCAAGGTGCTTTATATTGTTAGCCAAAGACCCTACAGTAATACAGAGAAAACCCTCTATGAGTAGTGCTTGGTGACAGTGGGAAGGAAAAACTCTACAGCGTTATTTTTGTGTCTCTATTGTGAGTGCATGTATAAAAAAAAAAATGCAAGTGCAAATGTTGTATTTTGAGGAGAAAATGATTTTCAGTGCAGAAAAGTCGATTCGAGCGAACAAAATTCATTTCTGCCTGCAAGAAATGAATTTCAGTGTTTGCTATTATCCATACACACACAATAACAGCCCCTCTCGCTCAGATCGCTGCTCTGTGTGCTCACAGACATCTGCAGACCGGCTCTCGGTGTGTCACTCTCACTCTCAAATAGTGACGTGCGAATCATGAACGAATCGTTCAGTACTTGAGAATCACTTTACTGACTCGTGAATCATAATTCACAAGCCCAACTGACTCACCGACTCATCGCTGTTGCTGTTAGCAAACTAATTTCATTAGTAGAAATATATCTAGCTTATAATTACAATTGTGTTGAAAAAACAACAGCCAGTTTCTTAACAAAA
>NW_005189932.1:0-5438 GCF_000239375.1 Pundamilia nyererei
CCGACCGGCGTACACAGTGCCCCGACCGGCGTGTACGCCCCGACCGGCGTGTACGCCCCGACCGGCATGTACGCCCCGACCGGCGTTACATAGTGCCCCGACCGGCGTGTACGCCCCGACCAGCGGGCGCGTGCGGCCCCCGGCACAATACAACAACTAAGATATTTGGCATGGCCGTGGTGTGAGAATGTCAGTGAGAATACATTGACAACCCTCCGCGCGAGTGCACGCGGCCTCCGCTAACGATATTTACAGCATCGCGGACAAGTTACATTTTCGGTGTACCTACCCCCCACCCCATGTCCGATGGGCGGAATGGCAACCGAATCGATGAAGCTGATACTCAGCACTGGTCAGTGTAACATGCCTGCTATTGATATAGACACTGCGGCGTTTGACAGTGTCACGGTGCCCCGTAACAGAAAAGCCCTTTTTCTAGCAGTGGCCAACGATGTTATACAAGACACGGACGAATTGTCCTTCTCGGCGTTGTCGAGCGCAGACAGCTGCACTTTCCAGTTGCTGCTGTATCTCACGTACTGCTGCAAAGGTACGGTGTTTCAGGTCACGCTAGAGTACCCGGACGTTGCGGACATGTGTACTCCCGTGCGAGAAGATTACGCGCAGGGTAGATTGTTTTGCTTCGTTCTTGATATGGACAGCGGCGACAGCACTATGAACGCAGACACTACGAGCGCACAAGTCGACTCCTCGCAAGCGGGCTCTGCGATTGATAGCTACCTCCAAGATCTACTCGAGGGGGACGTTGGCGTCTTCCAGGGCAGCCGCGGCGACCGCGATGACATCAACGAAGACGTGCAGAAGCAGGCTTACAACGCGTTCATGAGATTGCAACTTGTGAGAAAAAAAGTGTCCTCGCTCAACAACGCAATGGTGGTGATGAAGGACGAAAAAAACGAACTGTCGGCCGTGTTCGATTGGATCGATATCGTCTCGGATTCCTGGAACTCTAACAAACTAGACAAGAAAACGGTCAAGGATTTGCAAGGGTCGCTGTACACGCCGTCGTCGCAGGCTCGTAAACCTGCGATCGCGCTACCACAGACTATAACAAAACTGAGCCTGAGAACGTTAGCGCGGTCAGTGCGTGCCATGACGGACATGTGCCCTCGCGGCGAGGGCTTGTCATTGTTCCGCTCTATCATAGCTGGCTTAGGACCAGCGCAGTGGTTAGAGCATAGCGTGATGAACGCGTATAAGCCGGATTTTCCGCTAGACGTTGAGTATCTGAACACGCTGAGCGCGTTCACTATGGATTTGGCGAATGGTTCTCAGTCTCGTGTGAGCATACGAGGGTTGATAGTTTTCAAATACGCTCTAGACAAACTCATAGACCCCGACGCCCCTGACCTGTTCCGTGTGAGTATGCTTCACAGACACGTGTCCGTGGACAAGGCCGAAATAGAGTCCGTGTTGAAACACGTACGCAGCAAACGGAGCACACAGCGTGCGGCCCGCATGCTAGACAGCTGTTGTAGTTGCCACCGCGAATCCCCAGACGCGCACACCGGGTGTACAGGCCAGTGCTACTGCGCGTATGCGTGTTACTACAATCACACAGACAAACACCCTTTCATCGCAAGCGCGTACGATAACAGCTATCGCATTGCGCATCTACACCCGCACCTTGGCAAACTGGAACGCATGAGCAAAGAGATGAAGGAAGAGTACGCCGGTATCAAACAATTTGAACTCATAGCCGATATGGTTTTCACCATGTTGACCAGCCGCAAATTCGGTGAACGCGACCCGATATACGCAGGGCTGTCACGCTTTGTGGACGAGGCGGTGGGCAACTCGTCGTTGTCGCTGGGGCACCACCTGCCCGAGATACATCACAGTCTGTACACGAGGAGTTTCGGCGACCAAAGGTCGCGCAGGAAGCATGATGCCGTGAAGGTGTACGACGCGGCTGTGGTGAACCACTTGTTCTGTGACAGCATGGAGGTGACTAGATTGTTTCAGGCCTCGACTACGTTCAACTATATCATAACAAACACCGCGCCTAGATACACGGTGGAGCGCATCATGTTGTTGAACATAACGGGACCGGGCGAAGGCAAGAGCTTCGCAAACAACCTGTTGGAGTATCAGTTCCAAAGGGTGATGGGCTGCATCGAGAGACTCACGTCGTTCACGCTGATGGCGTTCAAGTACAAGCAGAACAGGACCTCGTGTGTGGTGGTCATAGACGACGCGCACATATCGCATGAGAAGAACCTAGCGTCTATAGACAAAGAGTCCAACGTGATCCCAAACACGTTCAAGAACCTGTTGGATACCAGCACGTTGGAAAGCGACGTTGTGACCAAGGACCCCACCACGGGTAAAATCGCCACGGTCAAGTACAAGGCCGTGCACAACTGCGGGTTCGTGTGGAACACAAACACTATGAACTTCATGAGCGACGCTTGGGCGGACAGGTGTCTGATAATGGAATCCGAGCATCCGAAAGAGGTCTCGACCACCCGGAGCACCACAGACGTCATCAACGCGGTCAGGGGTCACAGTATGGATGTGATCGCGGCGATATGCCTGTACAGGCAAAATCTGATACAGTCAGCTACCATGATTGCCGACTCGAATGTCATGCAATTCGGCGCGCGGTTCGACAAAGCCAGAGACACGTGCGTGTCAGCGTTCTATCGCACGCACATCGAATGCTCGGGGATGGTGGGCCGCAGAGTATCGTCCTGCATAAACCAGCTGGTGTTCGCTGAGGCCATGAAACTTGCCTGTCATTTCGTTTTTGACATATGGATCCCTCCGTGGACGGAGATCCCCGCGGAGGCCGACGCCGAGGACAATACGGCGTTCATGCGGGCGCTGAACGCTAACAGGATGACGGCTCTGAACAAGCTGTCGTTCGGGCAACTGTGCTTGGAAACCAACGCCGTGTACAAGCTGTGCGCTGCGGCGTGCCTCCCGGACATATGCCCCCGCGCACTCGACTCCCAGGGACGATTCGCTTGTAAAATGTTGGGTTATGTCCTGACTCAGGTGCACAGACAAAAACTGAAAACCTCAATCAAGAATGACATCATGTCGATTTCGGGTGTGGAGGACATAGACTTCTCTACGAAGGAGCACAATCACAACAACGAGTCTGCTCACTCGATGCTCATGCTGTGCTCCACGTGCAAGGTGCCCACGAGATCTGCGGCTGGCGCGCAGGAGCTAAAAACACGCAAGCTGTGCACGTACAGATTGTCTCACAACCAACTGCCTTCTCATGTGAAGAGAGGCAGGGCCAAGCCCAACAAGACGGTGAGCTCTGTGTCGCTACCCCTCGAGATGGCCTACGACATGTTTGCTATCTACGCGCCAGACTCGCACTCGGGTTTCTGGGACCAAGTCACCGCGGCCATGGTGGAGGCTCACGCAAACGCCAGCGATACCGACGCAGATACCGGAAACGCGATGGGACAGTATCGCGACGCTTCGGGTGACGCAGCGGAGCAACAGCAGCCTCCCATTCTTTCGTTCACGCTCGACTTCACTGCGGACCCACTGAGAGCTCTAGTGCTGGAAGCCACAGCTGGCGTGAGGCCCCTGGACGAGCTTACATTCAACAGACATTCACTTGGAGACGAGACGTTTGAGTGTACGGCTCCGCTGCACTACGGAGCCGTGTTGCTCAACGAGCTGGGGGAGAGCGCGCCCGATCTAGCCTACGATCAGAGACACGTGGTGGAATCGCGCCGCGGTCCGCGAGGTACATTCCACGGGCCGCGGCTGGCGGTGTATTCTGGAGACTACGCCGGTGTGCCGGTGAAGAACATGAGTTCTTTCTGTGTCACTAGGACCACGTATCATCAGGATCAGTTATACCTGCGTAGAGAGGTCGCGTGTAAAGACTACATCTTCGAACTGGAGGAAGATTGGGAGTGGAAAGACGCGTGCGATGTGCTGAATCGAGTTCACCGAGACGACATTGTTACGGTTGACATGCTAAAGCGCGACTACGCCGTGACCATGGTTTCGATGAGTAGGCCCAATGCAGCGATCCCCACGGAGGCGGCGCACGGGTCAGCGGCGCTAGCACTAAGGACACATGCACGTGATCCCACCCGCAGGAGAGCACGGCAGACTAGGAACGTATCTCCACAGGGCCCCGGATCTCCACAGGGCCCCGGGCGGCCAGGCAAGCGTTCACAGAAACGCAAACACGTATCATCACAGTCTAGTGAACGTGCAGATCACCGTTCTTACAAGAAAAAAGACAATCGCGGTGTATGAGATTATGACCTTGTGTATGTGAGTTTATTATGTGATAATAAAGACGTGTCTCATTCTGCTACATGTGTGTTTTTACGTTACTTAGACACAACACACCACACAGTATGCTAGGGGATCATGTTTTCTTTCTTTATTCACAGGTAACTTGGCACACTTTGTACAATGGGCGACACACACATATATATACTTTTTACACAGCTGTACATCAGCAATGCTGAGGCGTCCGTTACACAGTGGGGGACGCCTCGCTCCTGCGGGACTGACGGATAGAGCCGATACGCTTTGCATTGACAAGTATGTATAAAATAGGATTGGACAAGCAGTACAAATGACCTATTGCAGTGCAAACATTTACCACCGTGGCAACGTTGCACTGCCTGTTAGCCCGGAAATACAGCACGCTGATAACCCACGGTGTCCAACAGCACACGAAGCACGCAACAGTGATCAAAGGCAACAGTGTAGCCTTTGTGTACGAGCGTCTGTGCTTCTCGAAGTTGGAACCTACGACGTGGCGTTTGATGGTATACACGATCATACCATTGCAGTACACAATGACCATTATAGGCCATCCGAAAAACACTGACATCCTGAGCCACAGATACACTTCTTTGAACGTGGGAGGCATCATACTGTAACACATCTCCGTAGAAGGCGTCAGTCTCATCGTGCTCCAATATGTCATGTCCATGATAGTAGACAAGGTGGGTATCACTGCGCACAGAGCAGATACAATGCTTATTTTTTTACGGTCTGGGGTCCGCGTGCCCTTGTTGTACACGATCCTGAGATATCGGCTGATGTTCACGTAGACCAACATACAGACGCCGTATTGGAAGAAGAACTGTTATGTAAAAAAAACAATTAGTTTGTTTACGTGCGCTACACATATCATACATATCAAATATCACGACGGTTCGTAAAAAAACTTGTCACAGCCGAACGTACCGTTCTTGTGCCTCTGAAGAGTTTACACATGGCGTACCCAAATATCCAACGTCCGCCAAGCTTACTCTGGATGAGCCACACCGGGAGGCCCAATATAGTACACGTGTCACATATGCCCAATTGTAAGAAACACATGTCTATGTTAGACATTTTTCGTTGTCTCCTCTTTGTGTACAATAACACCAACATGTACGTGTTTGCAACCAACCCTCCGCATACCACCAGTGCGT
>NW_005189933.1:0-1144 GCF_000239375.1 Pundamilia nyererei
TCAGAGTAGATCTGGATCTGAACTATAAAAGTTAAATGTATTACTGTTGCCTATTTTTTAAATGGCCGATTAACTCAGAGATAGTTAGAACAAGTCCTACTGAATGATCTGCTGTGTGATAACACTGACAGTATGGACCGACATATGTGTAAAAATACAACAACACTGTTATGATTTACTATAATTTCTCCTGGCTTGACTGTAAAAACTAAGTCCGTGGTCTCAATAAAGTTTCTTTGAAAAGAAAACAGATTGAAGCCTTCAAGAAAATTGATGACGAGAAAGTTGTATCATGTGCTGCATTCAGGAGCAACAGTGAACCATCTGAACAGACAGTTGTTTTCCAGAGTTTAGGAACAGTGTAGATCACTTTGAATGCCAGCTAATATATCTTATCACCAAATTCATGTTCCTTTTTACTATCAAATTATATAATTATATATTACAGTTTCTCATGAGAAAAATCACTTTTCAGCTTTATAAAACCTGAAATACACTTAAAATTCCAGCAGGAATCTGCTCAGACAAAAACATTAAGAAAGAAATAAATCTGATGACAGAAAATCAGAAATAAATGTGAAAATCTGCCTCCTCCTCCCTCCCATCTGTCCCGCCTTCTTTCAGGAAGCTGCTCACTTGTGTGTCCGTGTTTAGTGTCCAGGTGTGGAGTGGAGCTTGTTGTTGGTGTCTCTGTGATGTTTGGACCAGATGTTCAGCTCATATTTCAGGACAAACTTTGATCACTCTTATGTTTGAAGAGAAATCCACATGGTTATAGAATCCACACTGATTATCAGTCAGTAACATTTGTTACTGTGATGAACAGTTAATCTGTATGAAAATTTAGACACTGATCAGTGATCTGACTGAAAATTGTTCTTCCTTTAACTGGTAACAATCAGATAAAATCAGTTCATTCGTACGAAGTTGGTTTTCATGTTTTACTGAAGTCACATAAAAGGGAAAAAAGCTCCAGCTCAGTTTAGAAGAGTTACTGTAAACAAAGTTACTGACAATTCAATTCAATTCAGTTTTATTTATATAGCGCCAAATCACAACAAAAGTCGCCTCAAGGCGCTTCATAGATACAGAGAAAAACCCAACAATCATATGACCCCCTATGAGCAAGCACTTTGGCGACAGT
>NW_005189933.1:1879-5428 GCF_000239375.1 Pundamilia nyererei
GTCCAGCCTGGAAGTAATAAATGCATGAACTAGTTTTTCAGCATCACTCTGAGACAGGATATTTCTAATTTTAGAGATGTTGCGCAAATGGAAGAACGCAGTCTTACATATTTGTTTAATAAGAGAAAATATAGATTTTCACAAACACCGCAAACATTTACAGCATGATTTCAATCCTGTACCTGATAATAACATCCATATATGGAGGCTATTTGATGCCAATAATCTTGTGTTAAATACATTTATATAGTCCCTCAATGATACATTTAGATAAGTTAAATAGTTGACCTGATCATGTTAAAATGTGTTGGTTGTATTAAATTAAACACAAATTAAGTGTTCAAAGACAGTGGTTCTTTTTTTCCTTTAGAGCAGGTTTACTCATGTAAAGGTTAACATCGCCACACAAGATACAATCAGAAGCTCAAGTAATCAAAAATAAACTCTTACGGCTGGCGGGGCAAGCCGTGTTGAATTTAATAAAGGACCCAAGATGCAGAAACTGCTGTGAAATGAGTGAGCTTTATTGAAATTGTGACGGTACAAACAGCAGTGGAGATGGCATGTGCAGAACCCAAGATAACCTATACTAGAAAAACTAACAAAACAGAGCAGCAACCTTTAAGCAGAGCCACAGGGAGGCAACACAGATGAACCAGCAACAAGCAGGAGAAAACACAGGGCTTATATACTCACAGGAACAATCAGGGAATGGGAGACAGGAGGGAAACACAGCTGGGGTAAATTATACATAATGAGACCAGGGGAAACACAGGACAGGGAGTATCAAAGTAAAACAGGAAATACAACAAAGACACAAGCTTAACGCAAGACAACAGCATGGCAACAGGGAGGGAACACACAGACAGACACAAAACAGAGGAAGCATGGAACCAAAACCTAGTTCTGTTATTATCAGAACTAAAAAGTCTAAACCCAAATACATAAACAGCATACACTAGAACACAAGATCATAATAATGACATGGCATGAACATTAAACAGTCCTGATTATCTGGTATCAGAGTCCTTCTGTATCAGACTCAGAGAACTCCCTCTGTTGGAGATGTGCAGGAGTGAAGATCTGAACCACTTTAACAAGGATTATGGTGTCCACATGAACAGGTCAGAGACCTCATTGTCTCCTGGCCAGCAGAGCTGAGGGCCTAAAGAGCAGGACGCAGCCTGATCCAGACTGTTCGTGCTTTGCTTTAAAACGGACTCCAATTTATTCATAAAAATAGAAAAACTGATTTAAAAACAGAAAGAACAGAGCCGAATATAACCAGTCAGTACACGAGGAAGTGTTTAGGTAAACATTCCTCTGCTGACAGCTGATGATTGAGGCATCACTCAAACTAATGGAGCTGAACAGGATGTGAGACATCAAACATCATACAAATCATTTCTGTTTCTCACAATAAGATGTAAGACGGATGACTAATCCTGACTTTAGTGAACAGGTCAGGATCCACTTGTACTCTTCTCTTCTATTGTAACTATTATACAGATCTCTATAATGTTTTATACCTCAAAGGTTTTGGAAACACTTCTCTGTCTGTGTCTATCAATTCATTTGATTCATTAATGTGAATAACTGATGTCTTTACGTGAATTATGTTTCTATCAGAAACACTTTCTTTTTTTGAAAGATTAGGCAGCTTTTATGTGAAAGGGCAGGATAAATATTATGAGCCATGAATGAATGAACGAATTTTCACCTCTGTTTTTAAAAACCCAGGTTAATAAAATGTACTTACTCCAGTGAGTAATTAAGTAATGTTGTGCATTCCTTTTAAGAATAGAAACCAGTAATGTGTAATACTTTACTTTCTTTTTGAGTAACTACCCTAATACAACATGTGAAATACTCTGACTGAGGCTCAGTCTGAACAGTCAGACGGCATATTTCTGAAGTGAACACATAAATTTATGGAATACACACGCACACTGATGAAGCCAAGAAGCCGCAGTTTAATCAGTCGGTGCTTACTGACTATGAGGTCTTTATTAGTTATTAATTGTTGTAGAATAGCAGTGCGGACAGAGCATGTCCTTGGTTGTTCGCAACATCTCCACTGAGCTCCTGATGAAGGCTCTTAGGGTCCTGTTGATCTTGTACAGTTCTAGGCATTCCAGGATCCAGGTGTGGGACATCGAGTCATAGGTCTTATGGTAGTCAATCCAGGTAGTGCACTGCTTGGTCTACCAGCAGCTGGTGTTTTGCTCCTCTGGTATCCTTGCCAATGCCTTTTTGTGCCTTGCTCATTAGCTATAAATGATGAAAAAAATGCTCTGTTTTAATGGCTGAATAAATACCAGCTTATATCTCTGTATTTTTATCACAGGGATGTTCCCTGAACATAGCAGTACTGTTATAGTTTCATAATATTTAGGCATAATTGCTTGAAAAACTTAAAAAAGGTTTAAAATCAGGACTTTAAGTTTGATCAGAGTTTCCACAGTTAGTTATTACTAGTTCAGCAGCTCTGAGATCCTTTTTAAATAAACAGTTTTCTGAATTCTTCTCCTTCATGCAATTCTGTTCGATTGTTCATGGGTCTCAAAAAAGTTTGTTAGATAAGAAAAAGACTTCCCATGATCAGTCTGTGGTGAAGTCATATGAAAGTCCATCCTTGTGCTGCATTCAGGAGCAACATTGAAACATCTGAATAGATGGCTGTTTTTCAGAGTTTAAAAACAGTTTGTATCACGTTGAATGACCGACATTAAAAACTGGTTGTTTTATCACTACCAGCTTAGGTTGATTTTCACACTGAGGCAATAAATCAGAGTATTTTTTAGGGAACTTGTTTGGTAATTATGAATTTGGAAAAAGATACAAACTAATTTTGTTATTTTAATAAGAACCCTAACAACTACTCAGAATAAAAAAAAAACACGATAAATTGAGACAAGATTAAGTTCACTTTAAATCTGACGACACAAAGTTAAAAATTCAGACAGAAATTCTAGTTTTTCTAGTTTAAACCTCCATAAAGATTGTTTCCTTGACTGAAAATAACCGGCATCTTAAAATATATATATTTTTATGAATATGATGTGAGACAGAGGAGAGAGCTTCTGTCAGTGTGCCCCAGGGTGGCTGTGGCTACAATGTAGCTGCCATCATCAGTGTGTGAATGGGTGGATGACTGAATGTGTAAAGCGCTTTGGGGTCCTTAGGGACTAGTAAAGCGCAATACAAATACAGGCCATTTACCATTTACCATTCTTGTGGTCTCCTTTCTTGGCTTCCCCTCAATCAGCAGCTCCCCTTATGCAGTCAGTCTTTCTGTATCTAATGGCTGCTTTTGTGTGGCTTTGTGTGGCTCCTTATCTTGAAATCTGAGTCTGTTTGGCACTCCCAAGCTGATGACAGCTTCCTCTGCCTCACACTGCTGTCTGACTGCATTCAGCTGACACTGAGATGAAGCAGGAAAGAAGCAGCTGATATTTGGACAGCACACATGATGAAAGGAGGATTTCAGTTGATGTGCACATGAATGATTTGTGTTTCCTCTGCAGGTAGAAAGTGTGTGTGAGCTGA
>NW_005189934.1:0-5427 GCF_000239375.1 Pundamilia nyererei
GGGGATCCGTCCGCCAGGGCCTCCGCTCCTGGCCGCCGCCCGGCACACAATGTGCCACACCCCTACGGTGCCTCCTGCGGGTGGTGAGCCTGCGGGAGGATGGGCCTAGGTCCCCTTTTCGGTCTGGGCCCGGCTGGGCCCCATGGACTAAGGCCCGGGCACCAGACACTCGCCGTCGGGCGCCCACCTGGGGCCTGGCTCCAAGTTGGGGCCTTGGTAACCCTATCCCAGGCAGGGTAAACTATTCCCTCGATGTTTTCCTTATAAGGGTCTTCTGAATCGCTCTTTGTCTGGTCCCTCACCCAGGACCAATTTGCCATGGGAGACCCTACCAGGGGGCAAAAGCCCCCGGACAACATAGTCCCTGGGATCCCTGGGACACACAAACCCCTCCACCACGATAAAGTAGCGATTCATGGAGAGGAATCGCTATGATATTCAGTTAAATTCAGTTTTGTTTATCTTGTGCCAGATCACAACAACAGTTGCCTAGTAAAGGTAAAAACCCTACAATAATACAGAGCAAACCCCAACACCCATATGACCCGTTTGAACAACTGCTTTGGCAACAGGGAGAAGGAATAACTCAGTTTTAACAGGACGAAACCTCCAGCAGAACCAGAGGGGCAGCCATCTGCCATTACTCGTTGGGGTAATGGGAGGAAGACATGATAAAGACAAGCTGTGGAAGAGAACCAGAGAGTAAAAATGACTAATGACTAAATGCAGATGTATAAACACATAGAGAGTGAAAAAGGTGCATCATGGGAAACCTGATGTAGCCCTTGGCATACGTTTTATCAAAAAACAAAGTCTTAACCCTAATCTTAACAATAGATATTGCAAATGTCTCCCAAGTTTGGGAGCTGGCTCCACAGAAGGGGGGCCTGAAAACTGAAGGCTCTCCCTCCCATTCTACTTTTAAATACCAGATAAACCACAAGTAACACTGCAGTCCGAGAGCGAAGTCCTCTTTTGACATGATATGGTACTATGAGATCTTTAAGATAAAATGTGGCCTGATTATTCAAGACCTTGTATGTGGGGAACAGGATTTTAAATTTATTTCTGGATTTAGCAGGGAGCCAGGGAACAAAGCAAGTATGGGAGAAATATGTTTTCTCTTTCCAGTCCCTGTCAGTAATCTTGCTGCAGCAATTTTCAGGGAGTTTTTAGGACAGCCTGATAATAACGAATAACAATAGTCCAGCCTAGACATAATTTATCCATGAACTAGTTTTTCAGCATCACTTTGACATTGGATGTTTCTAAATTTGGAAATATTATGCAAAAGCAAGAAAACAGTACTACATATTTATTTAATATGTGCATTGAAAGACTTCTCGAAAACGGCTCCAAGATTCCTCACAGTGTTACTGGAGGCCATGGTAATGCCATCCAAAGTAAGCATCTACTTTTAGTTAGAGTCACATATTTCAAAGATTTTTGAGGCCGAGAACAATAGATGTATTAAGTTTAGTAGTCTCTTAGTTCAAGCTGACATAATGCCTCAGAAGTCACTGTTGTATTGTTTTCACACAAACTATTGTTTCCCGGAATTAACACATACAATCACAAAAAAGAAAGCTGTTCTGAACTTCGGATGGAAAAAACAGTCCACACCTGCAACATTATAAACTCTTTGACATCCTTGTTATCCCATAATTTTTTAGTAAAACACGGACATGTGCAGACTTTAAAGTTATATTTGTTATGGGAAACTTACACAGTTTGGGATTTTGAAAGTTTTGATTTTAAAGCAAGCATAGACAACAGAAGTTCTGCTGTGCTACAAATAGGTTTCAACAACAAGAAACAAAAGCTTCTCTTTTACATTTACATCTCATTCTGGTAAATGCACACAGCCTGACAGGGAACATGTTGGATAATAGCTTCGCTGTCCACTGTTCCATTTCAGTTCTGTCACGTCTAATCCCGACTATTTGAATTCAGAAACACTTTCCCTCAGCATGGCTATAGACATATTGAGCTGTCAAATCAGTTGCTATTTTCTCTCTTATCCAGCATTCCTGACTATTAAATTACACAGCATAAAAAGACTTGACTCAATGAATGCCTTCAGAATCACAACATGGGCTACTGAAGGCAAGACACATTCAATCGCTGCCGAAGTTGCCTACCCTTTACCTCGCCTTCTAACGGACAATACGACGAGCAACATTAACCTCACAGTGTGCCTCAGCCGGTGCTTCTAAGACTCAGACGTTCAGCTGCCATCAGGATGATTCTTAAACGAAATTTTCTGGCATCATCTTTATTTGTTAAAGTTTTCATTTGAAAATGCATCGTTTTCTCTCTGTTTTGGCCTACCGTCCACACTGACACTCTTGAAAACGCATACATTTGAAAACACTGCTTTTACGTTGCAGTGTGACCAGTGAAAATGTAGACTTTCTAAAATAATGACGCATGTTAGTCATATGATGCAGTCAAGTGACCAGTTAAACTAAGATAGTGGAGTGCGTTTTGTTTGCTCTGAATTTTGACAGCCCTATTAAAGATTAATATCAGTCTGTACATGCTTTTCTTCAAATTCTTTAACTCTCACTCGCTTTTGCAACTTGCAGCTACCTTTGTGTTACTCACAGCAACAACTCCACCGCATTGTTAGTCCATTTAAAAAACTTCCTCAACATTCTGCCGCAATGTTTCAAAGAGCCGGAAAGTAAATAAATGGCAGACAGAAATGAGGCAGGTCAAATCGTCTTGCATTTCACACATGTGAAGTACATGAACGTAAGCGTTTTCGGCCGTTTTAATGTAGACGCACAACTCTGTGAAAACGACTGAAAACACTAGTGTGGTCACGAAGCGTTTTCAGATGAAAACGCCGTTTTCAAATCTATCCAGGCTAGCGTAGACGTAGCCTTGGTTACACCTGGACCTTTAGAGGGGGGCCAGCTTTGAGGTGTGGCCTTGCTGGTAAACACAAGGAACAAGAGGAGGATAGGCCGAGCATTGCTTAAAAAAAGTTACATTCTCTCACCTAATGATTTCAGTTTGCATGTTGGGCATGAAAAAAAAAACTGCCCCAGGGCATTTTGAAGAAAAAAAAGGATAGTGACAGAGAGACAATGTCAGAGAAATGGATGTGATGCAGAACGGATGCAAATCAGCACATTACAATACAGAGTGTCTGATCTGCGAGACAGGGCAAGGACCCGGTCTCTGTTTTCAGGCATTTAACCTTTAAATCCCACTTAGTTACTTGCATTCACTGCCCTACCGCTGTGCACAGTGATGATTTTACAGCGTAAATAGAAAACAAATGAGGATTCCAGTCTGCACTTTCTTTGCCCACTCAAAAGGAAACTCTGTTACAGTAGTTTGAAGTTAAAAAGCAGTGGGGAAACCAAAGCTGCTGGACAGACTTATAGACGTACCAATGTATGGAAAAAGTACCCCCCCCCCCCCCCCATCTTGACATCATAATTAAAACAAACAGAGTGACAGTTTCAAGTCACCTTTCATTCTTTTCACACTGCAGAAACTAAAGGAACTGTCACATGGCAGTTAATCCCCATTGGAAATCATGCATATGTCTTCATGGCAAACAATCCCACACATTCCACAGGAGGGAGAGATTTCTCTCACTCACTGTTGTGTTTAATTGTTAGTTGGCTACTTCTTTTGTTTTGCTTTAGTTTCCAAGGGATTTGCAGACACACCCACAAAGCCACCGAGGTAACAAACTGGAGTAAATGAGGCAACAAAGCTGCACATGCCAGATGCTGTAATGCTTCTGTTTTTACGTGCAGCATGAAACTAACATAATAACATTGGTTAGTTAGTTTTTATCCTGCAATGTTGTCGTTCTTTTGGAAAAAAGTGAAAGGTACAATGGAAATGAGTTGCAGCAGTGCAATCATGAAGTTCAGTTAAGGTGTGCCAGAGTAATATTAGACGAGCTTATGAGACTTCCTTAAAAGCCACAAAGCAGGTTTTCCTTCACCTGGTTTCTGGTTTTTTTTTTTTTTTTACACAAAACCAGCCAGCCTTCTGTGAAAATGAGAGATCACACCTCAGTCAAAAATAGTACAGTCTGCAAAAAGGCTGAATTCTGCAATAAACATACTATCTCACACCGAGGACGCAGACAAGAGGAAGATCAGACAGAGAGAAAGATGAATGCCTTTCTAAAAAGAATATGTTATGCCCTCTGTTGGCCTCTAGAGAATGCTGATGCTCCACCATTTTATTACACTTTTTTTTTTTTGGTTAAGCAAGAGGAAGGGGGTGGGGTGGGGGATGAGAGAGAGAGGCAAGAAATGTTAAGTAGACAGAGAACAGAGACTCTCATCTCTCTTATTAAAACCTAGCAGCCACATCATCTACAGCCGGCACTTAAGAAGCCACAGAAGTGGTTGTCAGTAGTGATATTATCACATAAAAACAAGCTATTATGGGATGTAATTGTACCGACTTATAGATTTTAACATTTAAAATACAAGTGCACATTTTGGTCAAACTGCAATTGAAGCTCTATGGTCACTTGCAGTTTTTCCCTGCTGGGTTTGCTGCTGAGCCGCCCACTTTAGCATTGCGGAGAGTACACATGCGGATGCTCAGCCAATCAGAGTTAGCCTATTTAACTCTGCACAAAATGAGGTGGAAGCTACCCCTTTGTCTCCTCAGTCTAATCATGTAACTTGGAATAAATATTACATGTGGAAATGTTGGCAGGTGAGTCTATGAGTGCTGGCTGACTTATGGCTGCCTGGAGCAATGTCACAGCACTCTAAGGTCACTGTTACATTTTTTTTTTTATATTGTATTTCTTTTTTTTTCTGAACATGAGTTGAATTGCTCCATGTTTCTACAACCCTGCTGGCCTGCCTTCACTGCTGTTGTGGTATGTTTGTGTAAATTTTTCATCACCACAGTGCAGGTGGTTGCCGCTGTTGCCTGGAAATGATGCTGGTTGCTTGCCACAAAAGAAGTCTACTGCTTTCACAGACAAACTGACCATCATGTCACATTGGGCTAGAAACGTAACTCTCTCCTTATTTACCTCTTATGTGTGCTTTAAATTTAGTTTCTGTGACAGTGCAGTTGTGCAACTAATGATATTTAATGTGCATGTTAATTTTTTTTTTGTCAGCAGGTGTAGGGATTGCACTGTGATTACACAGTATCCTGAAAATCTGGGAGGAAATGCTCCCTGCAAAACATCTTGCTCAGGCTGAACTCTGGCACTTGGTGGGTGCTCAGTGGGCTGTCAAGTTTACAAAATCTCATCTTATTATCTTATCTTACATTATTGGCCCAAATTAATTTTGTGTTACAAAGTCAGCCTTAACTGTAAATACTTAAGTTTAGTTAGTTTCAGGCATCCACTTTCAGTTAAAGTGGGTTTGGTGCTTATTTATAGTTCTATATTCTGTATTTGTGGACTCTTTTTTTTTT
>NW_005189935.1:0-1439 GCF_000239375.1 Pundamilia nyererei
TATTTCTGCTTTGCCAATCTTTGTTTTCTGGGCCACCTCTGCACATCCACATATGAGGTAGCAAGTTAATGCAGGGTGTCATTCCTTTCAACCAAAAGCTTACTTTATGAATCACAGTAGGTTACCATATTGTTAGCGATTATTAGTCATTATTAAAGTGCTTTCAGAGTTTGTTGTCGCATACAGTTAATTATACATGACTGCAGTGTCAATTAACCTTGCTTCCTTGTACTCGACTTCACTCCACAAAAACCTCATGTTGATTTTTTTCTTAGTCAGTTGTCATGCTAAAATATTTTAATTACACACTGGAATTTCAGACTTGAACTGTGGTTTACTGGAAAAACAAAGCAGCATAAATGAAATGAGCGTAACAGTGCTTAAGTAAATAACATGTCTTAAAAGAAAATGTGATCTGGTCGCATCAAGTCGTGAGACAGATTAAGGAGTGGCACAGCAATGTTACATCTTTGTATATATACAGCACCAAGCACACCATTGTTTTTCTTGTGACATTGCAAATAAGTTTAATGTGTCACATGACCCTCTTCCTATTGAAAAAAACAAAAGTTGTATCCAAGATTGCCAACTTCTAAATGGCCACCATGGTCACCATCCATCTTGAGGAGTTTGCCCCTCACATATACTAATGTGCCACAAACAGGACTTTAATATCACCAAAAATTCCCATGTTATTACGGTGTATCCATATAAATGGCCCACCCTGTATATATACGTATATGTATATAAAATATATATCCTGGGTTTTGTTCCCAGAATTCTGTTTGACATTGTTGTAGTTTTCAGTTTGAATATTACATTTGTCTAGATTATTTTTATTTATTTTGTGGTTCATGGGATATTTAAGGGAGTTTTTCCTTCACACTTTTGCTAAAGTGCTTGCTTATAGGGGGCCATCTGATTGTTTTCTCTGTTTTCGTTGAATTATTGTAGGGTCTTTATCTTATAATGAAAGCTCATTGGGGTGATGGTTTTTGTGAATTGGCACTATATGAATAAAACTGAGTTGAATTGAAATGTCAGTGTCAATGATTCAATAAATAAAGATGTTTTGTGTAGTCCAAAAACAGTCGCTGTATACATGTAAGCGGTCCTTATGTCATATTATTTGTAACTGAAAAATTATAAGTAACATGTGAAGTAAGCAATGCTGATGTATTTCTGAATGATAATTCATTAATAAAATGAAATGTTTAACTGAAAAGTATTGCTCCACCTTCCATTTATGACTTTGTAAATTTGGCTTTGTAATTGAGTTGCTAAAATTAAACACTGAAGATTGAAAGAATAGATTTTGTTTTATAAATGCAAGGACAAGGATCTGCACAGAATGCATTGCTTAAAAGGATAATCTCAGTAAAGACAACCAATAATGAAAGTAAGTTGACATATGAGAGAAGTTCAAAACAAAATGCAAC
>NW_005189935.1:1560-3201 GCF_000239375.1 Pundamilia nyererei
GATGGTAATATCAGCCAGCTAATAAAATGCACTTTATTAATTCATTATCAGCAAGTCTATACAAATAGTTTTCATTTGCATGTTACAACAATGAAATGAGCTGCACTTCAGTTTGGGAGGAGAAGGCCATTAAAAAAGTTTATTAATCTACAGAGAAAGAAGAGAAAGATTATTCACAAGTTCAAGACAGCTGCCAAACTTCCCAGGAGTGGGTATCCCAGCAAATTTACCCTAAAAGTCAGGCTTTGCAACGCTTTGAGAAACTGCAGAAGGTTGTTTGTAAGGGTAGTCAGGAGAAAGCCTCTTCTCTCTAAAAAAACATGACAACATGGTTTAAATTTGTAGTTGAATCTGAATAAACCACAAGACCTAAACACAAGAGACCAAGATGGAAATATCTGGCCATAATGCGCAATGACACATTTGGCTAAATCCAAACTCAGCACATCACAGCATGCCTCATCGCGACTGTCAAGCACGATGATGTAGATACTTTGCGGTCACTGAATTAACCATAAATTCCTCTGTGTACCACAACAGTTCTAGAGTAGATCGAGGTGATTTGACAACTGTACTGACTTGTAACAAGATTTTAAATCCCACCTAAGTATGCATATTTTTTTCTTAATTCTTAAAGTTTAATTTTACCTTGGTGTGTAGTGCCTTCATTCCTGTGGGGTGTCTCAGCATGTTTAAGCTGAGACATCACACAGGAATAAGGTGGCTTACCAAACTGAAACTTGCATTTTGATACAACTACACACATATAGAGTCTCGTAAATTAATTTTGCACAATTGTGATTCCTTCATGTTGGCACAATTTGCCGAGACAGACACAAAGGCTTGACAGATGCTGAAAACCACATCTGATGTCCCTGTTTGTGCTGCTGGTAAAAGTTATAACGTACACTAACTACTGAAAGCGTTAGTCACAGATTACAGACCAGCTTCATAGTATCAGTGTTGCCATGCCTGATGGAAGCAACACAAAATCAGTGGCATTGTGCTGTACAGGCCCAATTAGAATTATTAGAATTCATTAGAATTATTCTATATGTAGATATAATAATTAGATAATTAAATAGATGGGTTGGCATTATAAATATAGTTGTTTATCTTTTAGATGTAGATAAAAACATGTTTGACCAAAGAGCAGAAAATAAGCGAGTACAAGCTCGCTGTATCTAAAAGTGTCAGCTGAGTGCAAAGTAAGGCTTATAGGTTCAAGTTCAAGTCTTCTGCCAACAGCAGGAATCAGATTTCTATAGGAAATAATCTTGAAAGATCATCTCACTTAAATGAATATGTGTTTAAGCACCTCATTTCCAAGAAGCAAACTCTGGCATTCTGCCGCATTTGACTCTGTGTAATGGAAAAAAACAACACACCACTCTCTGTTGACAGAGTAGTAGTGGATAAACAGGTTTAAACATAATAGCTGCCAGTTAATTGTTGTATTTAAACAAGTTGAGGAACATTTGAACACTGGTAACTCTTGCAAATGTATTTCTCAAATGTGTTGTGTTCCTTCTTTCAGATATTGCTATCACTTGATCTATCAGCAGGGCCTTCTTTCTTTAATTCTCCACCACTACTATGTCCAGCTGGTTAGCTGAAATCTTTAGCCAGCCACTATTGTTG
>NW_005189935.1:3896-5426 GCF_000239375.1 Pundamilia nyererei
GTATTTAAGAGTAGAATGAGAGGCAGAGCCTTCAACTTTCAGGGCCCTCTTCTATGGAACCAGCTTAGAAGACACCCTCTCTACTTTTAAAATTATGAACTTTCCTTTTTGCTAAAGCATATGGTTATGGTTAGATCAGAGGACCCTGAATCCTCCCTTAGCTACACTGCAATAGGTTGCTGGGGGATTCTCATGAGTGTTTTTTCTTCAGTCCCCTTTTTCACTCACTAATGTGTTTATACACCTCTCTGTATTTAATTATTTGTTATTTTTCATTTCTGGCTGTCTTCTACAGCATGTCTTTAGTCCTGTTTTCCTTCTCTCACCCCAACCGGTCGCAGCAGATGGCCGTCCCTCCCTGAGCCTGGTTCTGCTGGAGGTTTCTTCCTGTTAAAAGCGAGTTTTTCCTTCCCACTCATAGGGAGTCCGTATGATTGTTGGGGTTTTCTGTTTTCTTTGTATTATCGTAGGGTCTTTACCTTACAATATAAAGCGCCTTGAGGCAACTGTTGTTGTGATTTGTTGCTATATAAATAAAACTGAATTGAATTGTTCCAGGAGCCCACTTCTCATCCGTGTGTCCCAATCCTCAACACTTGACGCAGACCTTGTTAATCTGGTCGACATCCAAGCTGGTATGGCTGGTATGGCTTCAGCTATCTTTCTCTTACTTCATATTTTGAGGTATGCCAACAAATCTGCAGCAACTGTGCGATGCTGTCACATAAAATCTGGGTAAAGTTTCCAGCATCTTGAAGAATTAAGGTAGTTCTGAAGGCAAAAGGGGGTCCAACCTGGTAGTAGCAGGGTGTAACTCTGAAGCTCTCCTTTTATCTCCTTGAAGTACAGAAAGGGGAAACCCTGCATTATAAGATGAATATTAATTATAGTTTACTGAGGGCAGTGCTGTGTCTGCCTTGTAGAGGCAGGGCTCTGCTGTAATATCACCTTTTACCAGCTTCACGTTGTGCCTGAATATCTTCTGCAGCCTTCTTCTGGCCCTCTACATAACTATAAAGACTCAATGACTCTCCACCACCTCCTTCATTTCCTGACACTGAGCAGAGAACTCAGAGTCCTTTTCATAGCTTGTCTTTTAGAAAAAATATCTGGTAGAGGGAGCAGTCTGTTTCTCCTGATGTCGAACATGTCCTTATGTTAACAGTCATGCTGTTGGGACAAATGTTCCCTAAGACGTTTTCATTAACTGGAAGACACTGGACTCGAAAGCAGCACTGGTACCATTCTGATGAGCAGTTTGACATTCAGTGTATTTCAATTACCTGGCATCCACACTAAGGCAACTAGGTTTGGAAACACAGATTTTTCTCACAGTCGAAATGCAAATTTCAAAAGCAACAGATGGAATCTGTGTTGAATTCTGATGATTGTGCTGACATACATCACACCTGTCTGTTGGCTCACTGCAACACAACAATGTAAAGATTTTTACCCACATACCCACGCAAACATTACAAAGGCTGCTCAGCAGGTGACTGGCAGAAATGTAAAACAAACATGCATACTTAC
>NW_005189936.1:0-1582 GCF_000239375.1 Pundamilia nyererei
CTGTCACAGGTTTAAACGAACTTAAAACATCTGAGTTTCCTAATGTGTTTGCAGCCTGCTATAATTCTAGACAAAGGGGAGTAGCAATTTTAATACATAAAAATTTTAATTTTACTGTACTCGATACAGTTATAGATCCAGAGGATAGATTCCTTATTATTAAATGACCAATGTTTAACAAAAAGCTATGTATTGTAAGTATATATGGTCCAAATGTTGATGATTCCTCATTCTTCCATGGATTTTTTAGTGCACTCTCTGAACACCTTGATTGCACACTTATTCTTGGAGGCGACCTAAACCTTGGACTAAATGAAGAAATGGATAGGCTCAACACAACAGGAACTCAGCGCAATTGACAGTCCACAAATGTAACCAAACAGTATATGAGCGACTTTGGCCTTTGCGATGCATGGCGCTCCCTTCACCCCGCCAGTAAAGAATATTCTTTCTTCTCACATGTCTATCACTCCTACTCTCGTCTGGATTATTTCCTAGTCAGCAGCTCACTGCTGAGTGATATTTCAGACACTGAGATTCACCCTATAGCTGTCAGCGATCATGCTCCTGTATCTTTAACACTAATACATAAGAAGAACGTTATACCAAGTAAAAACTGGAGATTCAATACATCGCTGTTCAAAGATGAAGACTTTATTAAATATTTAAAAAAAGAGTGGACTTCATATTTAGACTTTAATGACACTCCCGGATAGGGATGGGTATTGATAAGATTTTCAAGATTCCGATTCCATTTTCGATTCTGTTTAACGATTCGATTCTTTATCAATTCTCTTATCGATAGTTTTTTTTAAAAAAAGAGAACACTAAGTTCGATTAGCTTAGAACTTTGTTTTATATCTTCTCTTTGAACGAGATAGAAATTTAGGAGTAACATGGCCTTACAAACCCAACAGTGAGATCTTAAGAGATCCAGCCTATGGCTCTTCAATGGGGTGTCACAGGGTCCCCAGGAAAAAAAATTGTAAATGTAAAATAATAAAATAAATATTCTTCTTTAGCAATAACAAAGTATAACATAAATTATTCAGTAGCAATTACACAAGAATATCCAGTAATGTTCCTGCCTACAATTAAACACATTCACTTACCATCTGCTGTGGCAAATGGGTGCAAGCCTTTTACCACAAATTTGTCACTGCTTGGTGACATTCGTCTATCCTGGCCTGAAAGGAGACGCTAATGGTAGACTGGGGTGAGAACTGCCAGCATCTGAGCCAGCCAGACTCTGTCTGCCTCTCTCATCGTGGTCACCTAAATGCAGCGCACAGTAATGGCAGGTTTTATAATAAGGCAGATTGCGCTAACATAATATGCACTGTTAGTTGATTATTTACCTTCCACATTAACGGGAAAGGACATGCAAACGTTACCGCTGCTGCTGGGTTGTGTCAGGGTTCCTGGGTCGTTGACCCAGTGCTTTCAGTTTTGTTCATGTTCAGTTTATTTTGCCACTTCCATGTTCTCACTTGCTGCTTTTCCTGTGTCAGCTTGTCTTGTGTCATTAGCCAGATTATGTTCAGTTGTGTACTCACCGGTCTCTCATTATCATCCTCATCAG
>NW_005189936.1:3634-5426 GCF_000239375.1 Pundamilia nyererei
GAGACTGGAGAAAATAACCCCCCTCTTAATTCATCCTGACCAAACTGGTTTCATAAAAGGTAGGCACTCATCAACAAATACACGTAGATTACTTAATTTGATAGACTACTCATACAGTAAAAACCTAGAAACTACAATATTCTCTTTAGACGCAGAAAAAGCATTTGACAGAGTTAACTGGAAATTTATATTTGCAACTTTACACAAAGTAAAGCCAGAGGCTCGGCTGTGTACCCCGCCCGCTTCCTCTTCCCGGGGAAAGCGGTGCTTACGCCGCCATAATATGGACCATTTTGAGCAACTCCTGGTGGTGAGTTCTAGTGACTGTTTTTCGCAGTTGTTTTGAGCAACTGATTCCTCGCTCAAAACAAATAACGGACTCATCTCCCATTCATGGGGAGTTGACGATGTAGACTGGGAAGAATTTTTCTGCTCTGCTCCCCCAAAGACAGTAAATAGTGGTGGCAGAGAGACCAGAACAAGCCCTGATAAACCCGCCAGTATCACACACCCAGTCACTATTTCCACACCCATCACTCAGCCGTTTCCTGCCAGCATGGTGGCCCAGATTTGGCCTTCCTCTTCCACCATTTCACCTTCTCAGGTGAAGACAGCTAAGGCTTAGCCTGTCCCTAGAACACCACCTCAGATGGCTAGGGCCCAGCCAGCAACCACTCCTGTTCCAGCTCCCAAGACGAGGGAAGCTGTGACCCAGTCTACCTCCACACCCGCTCCCATTTCTCGGGTGGGGGTGACTGGTGTCCAGCCACCTCCCGTGCCTGTCCCAGCACCCAATTCAATTCAATTCAGTTTTATTTATATAGCGCCAAATCACAACATAAGTCGCCTCAAGGCGCTTCAGGCTGAGGGCAGCCAGAACCCAGCCAGACCTCCCTAGAGGCGCGGAAGAGCTAGCCTCTCGGCCTGTCAGTCCACCACTTTATCCACCTCCTGATCCAGCTTTTCACGCCCTCGCACTATCCCTTGTTAGGCTAGCTGACCTGTCCCCTGCTCAGGCACCAGCCTTACTAGCCCAGGCGGTAGCTTTATGTCCTTCACTAGCTCAGTCTGTAGCTCAGCCATTAGCCACACCAACCTCAGCTCCGTCGTCAGCCTCACCTACCTCAGTTCATCCCTTAGCATCTCCACTCCAGTCAGTTCCCTCACCTGCTGTTCAGCCTCCACTCCAGTCAGTTCTCTCACCTGCTGTTCAGTCTCCTCCTGCCCTCCAGTCCCCTGTAGTTCAGTCTCCTCCTGCCCTCCAGTCTCCTGTCCTCCAGTCAGTCCAGTCTCCTGTCCGCCAGTCAGTCCAGTCGTCCCCTGTAGCCCAGTGTCCTGTTCCCCAGTTGCCCCCTGTCCAGTCAGTCCAGTCGCCCCTTGTCCAGTCGCCCCCTGTCCAGTCAGTCCAATCGCCTCCCGTCCAGTCGCCTCCCATCCGGCCGCCTGTAGCTCAGTCACCCGTTCTCCCACCGTCTGTAGCTCAGTCACCCGTTCTCCCACCGTCTGTAGTCCAGTCTTCTGTAGTTCGGTCACTCATCCACCATCCTGTTCAGTTCCTGGAGCTGCAGCCACAGCATCCAGAGCCAGCTGTGAACTCTCCCGCTGGCCCGGCCGCTCCTCCCGCACCCACTGGCCCGGCCGCTCCTCAGCCAGGGGATTCCGCACCCGCTGGTCCGGCCGCACCTCAGCCAGAGGCTTCCGCGCCTGCTGGCTCTACAGCTGTTGCTCTGTCTCCACCGGCTCCCACGCCGCCTCCTGCAGCTGCTCCTCAGTCTCCGCCGGCTCCCACGCC
>NW_005189937.1:0-5425 GCF_000239375.1 Pundamilia nyererei
ATTGGACAGAGAGCAGGGGTCCAGGACCTGATGGGATCAAAATGATTAACTGTGTTTATTTCACCAGAGCTTTCCATTTCTCTTAAATGAGCTTCATGGTGTTGTTCTTGGCTGGTTTTGTTTCTGCTCCACACATCCTTCCACAGACGACACCATCATAGACACCAAAGGTGGTTTAATAAGTCCAAACTCCTCTGACTGAATCAAACACTTCCTGTGTCTCTTTGGTGTCAGGCAGAACATCAGTCTAACACCTCATTATTTCACTCTGACCTCTATGTTGGTAGAACGTGTTAGTAGAAACATATTGAGCTGTGTGGATGGACTCAAACGTACTGATAAGCCATGTATTAGAAACAGTTCTCTGTGTAAGTCTGTAGAGCTGAAGAAAGAAGACACAAAGACACCAACTGGGTGAAGTCCAGGTGTTTGACTTGTTCAGTGTAGAGCACTGTGGCCTGGATGAACCTGCGCACCACTATGATGCTCTAGATCATAGACTATGGTTTCATCATGTTAGAGACTGTCTCCCAGTTTAACCTACCAGTGATGGACACAGTGGAAGTGATCTTGGTCCTGCTGATGTTACAGATTGATGTCAGGCAGATCTTTATTATCACTGATGGACAGATTCATTTGGTTTTTGTGTTGTTCAGACTTCAGTATCACTGCTGCAGGTTGGATGAACTCTTATACTACGAAACAGGTTTGAGTTTCTTTTATTTGACATGATTCACCAGGAAGTTCTGATCAGTTTGTCTTCCCTGTCTCCTTTTAGTCTGAAAGAACTTGGTTTAAAGGTGCTTTTATTTTGGAGTCCCCTCTGACTATAATCATATATTTAATGTGAGGTATTGTTTCAGTGGAGCCTTTGAGTGGTTCATCTACACGGATCTGTATTCATCAGGAGAGGAAACATCATGGTTTTATGACATTATTGTTCTTACTGATCAAACCAACAGAGTAAAGATGTTTAAAGGGTTTAGTGTGAAGACTGTGATCCAGGTCTGAAGGAGATCCATGTCACCGTCAAACCTGTCACTCACTCAGGACTAAAAGCCTTTATATTCTGACATCACTTCCTGTGCTGTAAGTCCCGCCTCCCTCAGTTTGAGCAGCTCTGAGGTTAATAAGACACATATAAGAGTCAGAGTTCAGCATCGGCCCACAGTCATGTCACAGGTGACTCCAGGCTGCCAGCATAGCTGAGACACTGACAGAGGAGCTGTGAGTGTGAATGTGATGAAGCATCACTCAGTGTTTCACATCCATCATGTTAGAAACACTCAGGAAGTGTGACTGTGTGGCTGCGACGTTTACAACAGTCTAACATGTGCTGTCAACCAAACCATTTCATGTTTCTATGGTAACTGAATCATTAGGATTGAATCTGTTCTTGTTGAGGTGACCTGTTAGTGTGTGGACTCGTGATCACGTCACAAGATCACGTGAGATTTCAAACCACAGGAGAATCACTGTGGTTATAAGAGGCAGACACCCGCACACACACCACGTGTCTGCTGTTGTTGTCAGGGAAATGAAGGCCGCATCTCGAGCAGCCTTTGAGTTGGGACAGCCTTCATTTCGTCACTGTGATGCAATTGGCTTCAAAATGTGGCCTTTAAGGCTGCAGACCCTGAATTGGGACGCAGCCAGGGTCTGCATCCTTTGGAGGCTCCAATTGAAGGCTGCAGGATGAGTCGGATGTATCTTTCATGGCCCACTATATTTCAGAATTATAGTGTTACATCATATTCTATAAGGATGTGTTTGTATACTTTCTGCCCAGTTTGGCCCATTTAGCAGAAGTCAGAGCTTTTCTTGGTGGACAGACTTCCAGAGCGGAGACAGCAGGTTTTTCTGCTTCCTGATTGGGAGTCTGGCAAGATGTGCAGGGCTTGAATTTGGGGCGCATCATGTTGAGAACACACAAACAAAGGCAGCAGACACACAAAAGTTCACCAGCTCACTGACAAAAACTGACAAAAACAAAAAGATGAAGAGCTAAAGAGACAAAACGGCAGATAGCAACAGAGAGACAGACCAATGAAGATGCAGCAAGAACAGATACAAATACACTGACGTGGCTCTTAAACGGGCCTTTGGGAGGTTTTCAAAAAGCAGATGTAGGAAGCAATAATAACAGGCTGATTGTTTACTCAGCAGGTTCTTCATCAAAGTATTGTGAATTCAGAAGCACCTTATACACCAGTGGTTATCTGTGCTGCCACACTGGGAGATATTTGTAAGACTGGTTTAGACTGGTGGAGAGAAATTTAGTTGTGTTGATGCAAGTTTGACTTGTTTTAACTACAACAAGTAGTACAGTATATTAATAACAAGTCAAAATAAATCTATACAGTAAATCCTTCGTGATGTGAAGACATTCAGGCATGCAGCTGCAAACTGTCGGTGCAGTGTAACGACTGAGTAATGTGAGTGAGCAATGATATTTTGCTGGTACTCGTTTTGTGTCATCTGTCTGCTACTACAATGGCGCCATCGTGTGGACACCAGCAGGACCTACACAGCTGAGGAGGAACTACAGGAAGTGTTTCTTTATGAATGAAAGTAGCTTCAGCTCGGAGGCTCTGCTTCGCTGCTCAGGTATGTTTTCACTTTAGTTTTAAAGATGTTTTGCGGTCAGACTCCCGCCGTTACTTCGAGTGTGTGTTTCATAACATCGTCACATTCAGTTATTTTCGCTTTAAACTAAAATATATAGGTCATATCTATATGGCTGCCTTTATTACGGCGATGCGTCGGCCATACCGGGCTACTCAGGGGAAGGATTATTGTAACATTACAGCAGACAGTGTAACACCGAGAAATGTATAATGTTAATAACAATAATCAATCAATACATCCATCAACCATTCTAACAGTACTGCAGGGTCTCTGACAGACACAGCTGTTCGAGTTTTTCCCGTCACGGTTACAGGAAGTGACCAAATCAAAGGCCAGGGCAAACACGGATGTTTTTGACTTCCTAGTTCAAACTTTGTGCAGAACAGTTTAAGCAGTGAAATAATACGATTTAAAAGCAATAATTAGAAACTACAGACATTACAAAACAGTAAAGAAAGTTTATGTTGTTTAATGTTTTTTGTGAAATCCCGGAGATCAACCAGTAATCATTCAGCTGTTATCCCAGAGTGTTTTTAATAGTGGAGAAATAAAACAGATTGTCACGCCCGAAACGAGGGAGTGGACTCAGGAGCAGACAAAACTAGGAAGCACTTAAAATAAGATGGCTAAAAACATTTATATTTTGGGTAAGGTTAGAGATTTATTAGACTACAAGGCGATGCATACTTTATACTTTTTCCTGTATCTTAGTTACTGTGTAGAAATTTGGGGGGATACATATGTAAATACCATAAAACCTCCATATTTATTACAGAAGAAAGTGACACAAAGGATTCATATTCACGTTAAATACAGAGGACAAACGAATCATTTGTTCATAAAATTGAAACTATTGAAAGATTTAGTGAAATTACAGACAAAATAAGGCTAAAAATAATATATTAGCCCTCAAGTTACAAATATTGTTTAGGAGGTGAGGACAGAAGGAAACATCATTTTTAGCATCAGGTCGCAGGACTACACAAATGAGTCCAACGGTTATAAGATTGTGGAACTGCTCATTATAATTTTAAGAGTTGTAGAAACATGCGCTGTTTTAAAATGTGCTATGTTTAAAATGATAAATCAATATGATGAATTTGAAAGAAATGTGAGTTAACTGGGGGTCATTCTCTTCTCCTTGCTATTATGCGGTGGGGTATATTGCTGGTTATATTCTTGTTGTGTGCTTTGTGCTACGAACTGTAGACAAACGTTAATGTGTTCCTTGGTTGATGGTGCCCACTTGTAATATCATTTGGAGTGCAGATAGGGGACACGGTTTAATAAGAATATTTTCTTCTTCCTGCTCCTGTTCACTCAGGGGTGCAGTGTGATATTAAGGGAAATCACAGTTTGTGTGTGTATGAAGGGAAACTGTTGAACCAAGTGTGAAATAAATAACTCTCAGATCTCAAAGTTTATTACAGGAAGTCAGGTGTGACAAAAGAGAGTAATGAAAACAAGACTTTTAGTGAAAGACAAACTAAAGACGAGAGCCTAAAAACCAGTTCTGAGGGATGTTCTTTTACAAGGAGTCACATCACTTTGCATGAAACAAAATGAATCACTAGAAATGATCTACAAGCTATGAGATGCTGTCGAAGCACTAAAGGAACCGGTATGAACAGTACTGTGAGAAAAACGCTATAAACGATGAAACAGTACTATGAGTAAACATTTCAGTGAGCCACCATAGTGCCAGGAGTCCCCACATGTGCTAGGGTGAGGGCTAAGAGTCACAAAGGGAGGGGGGGGGGTCATCAAGGACGAGGAATGGGGAACCAGGCATGGGGTAACATCCAGCAGGAACCTTGAAGCTATTGGCAAGTGCAGTTATGAGCTGGAGACCTCAGAGTCACTGTGACAGGGACGTGTTAACGGCAGGCTAGACGTGGTTTCAGTGAACGTGCAGCAGATTGCAGCAGTCTTAGTTGACGCGGGTGGAGGTGAAGCTTAGAGCGGAAGGTTGTCCGGGAGAGGCGAGCTGGGCAAATCCTACAATAGATTTGTAGCAGGCAGAGAAACAAACAAACATTTACGCCATGTTCAAAGAAACCTGGAAACTTATTGCATTAAAAAATTAGAAGAACATCTGGATCCTTAGAAGGGAAATATAATGATGTCATGGGTGGCTCAAGACTTTTGCACTGTGCAGTGTAACCAGTGCTAATTTCTGTGGCTTATTTTACATGATGAGTTAGTGACTGTAATACACATTAAAATCTACTTGTTTAATACACAATTGTAATATTATTTTTTCTTAACATGACATGAGAACCACAGATGATTTCTTCTTCCTATTCAAACTAATCTATGAATATTTAAAGTAGTAATTTTCAGTCTGCTCTAAAGCTCACAGATATGATGATTACCTGCTCTCCTCCCTCTGGTCTGTGCCCCTCACTGACACGATGGACTGAACACTAAGCAATAAACATTTAGTAAGAAACAATAAGAGGAAATGATGAAACATGCAGATCAGCTGAGTCTTTTCAGTTGTGGAAGTTAAACAACAGTGAGGGTCTTCTTGTGTTTTTCCAGATGTTTCTAATCAGACAATTTGTCAGGGGTGTGTGACCCAGCTGTTTGAGTTTATTTTGTATTTTCTGATTTCTTATGTTATATTGGAAACATATTAAGTTCTTGTGCCGTTATTTAGTCAGGGTTTTGTTGCTGTAGCAGCCATAACTAAATGTGTTGAATTTTGATGATCACTGGGTTTTCATTTGTTTGGTTGCTATGGTGATGTGTAACGCGAGTCACGTGGGTGCTAGTGGTGAAATTAAGAGGGCGT
>NW_005189938.1:0-5424 GCF_000239375.1 Pundamilia nyererei
TATAGGAGAGGTGGAGAATGAACTCAACCTGGGTGTCTATTGTCTTGTGTAGTTTGGGAGATGATTGGATGATGGGGTGGGTGCAGTTTTCTCTGGGGTGGAGTCGGGTGGGCTGCCCCGGACTCTGTGGGGCTGGGCGGTGCTGCGGGCCCCGGTCCGGATGGGCCTGGGCCCCCTTGCCCTGGTGGGTTCCAGAGTGTGGGGGTGCCTACTGGGGTCAGCGGGGGAGCTGGCCCCAGGGAGGGGTCACTTGCCCCTCCCTTCCTTCCCTCCCCATCTTCAGCTGCCTCCCTATTCCCGCTCTACCACACCTACCCACACACACAGGGCTTGGGGTGCAGGTATGTCGTCAGGGTGCAGGGGAGGCACTCCCCTCTGTCCCCATCTGGCCGCATCCCCATCCACATTACTCACACTCTCACATAACACATACATATAGAGCCTTGGGGGTGGGCATGTTTTACAGCATCCAGAGGATGGTCGGTGTATTCCAACCCACCTCTGGCGCTGGTGCCCTACCCTCAATTTTAAATGCATTTAGACACTAAGGGTTTTCGGGAAGAGCCATGCTGCTCTCTGAGAGTAAGCTAGTACCATGCTCTCCTGAGTTTTAAATGCACTTTAGAACAGCACCCAGCAACACTACATATGAGCGCGCGTAGGGAGGTTTGAGGTCTTCACTCACCACGGTTCTGTTAGCCGTCAGATTGGGGTCTGGGATGCGGGGCCTCCCTGCTACTGCAGATAAGGAGGTGGTCCGCTTGCCTCCACCCCAGAGAGAAGGGTTACATCTCCTGGGTCTAGGTGCGGCTTGCCCCTCTGAGGGTGGGGGTACCTGGACCTGGGATATAGAGTATATTTGGGGAGTACGACTGTCTGTGCAGTGTCTATTTGTGTCTGTCTACACGTTGGGTGAGTGCCGAGTATTTGGTTGTGCATATGGGGTGGGAATGCACATCTGTGTCCGCGTGTGCCTGTTCGTCTGTGTCTATATGTCAGGTTGGGTCTTAGACTCAAGCTCTCTGGGAACATCTCAGGCCCTCTAAAGTACGGAGGCCTATCTCCCCTCACCACACTCCCTGCCGGTGGCTGATGCCCTCAGACGTTGGTGTGTTGGTGGTCCTTGTCATCTGGGGCTGGGCGCTCATGTATGTACCGGCTCACCCCTGGTGGCCGTTTGGCAGGGCCGGGCACCTGTGGCCCGGCTGGGATTCTTTCGGGGGGTGGGATGCCCTCAGGCCTCTGCTCCGTAGCTGCGGGGTGACCTCTCCTTTGGGGCTCTACTCAGCTCTTCCCAGGAGGGTGGCATGGTCCCCCCCCCCTTTGGTGGTCCTCCTCAGGTCCTTGTACTCTGGGGCCTCTGGATATGTGGGGCCTGGATCTCCTCCATACCTGCTTCATACCCTGATGGACGGGGCTATGGCTCCCCACACTCCCTAGCAGATCGTTACATGGAGAAACCTTTGGAATACAAGCATGCTGATCCACACAGGTATGCACACAGGTGTACACACGGGTGTTCACAGACGCGGACTACACCTTTCTTGGCTGCTGCCTCAAAGCACATTGTGTGCTGTCTATCTTGCGTGCTGCACAATATCGTTTTTTATTTAGTATCTACTGTTATCTACTGCTAGCTAGTTTATTGTGATGGTGCTGTTTTTATTATGTTGTTCTTTGTTGTTTGCTTTCTCTTCTGTTTTTTTTTCTCCATACAGGTGATCCAGGTGTTTTGTTTGTTTGTTTGTTTTTTTGTTTTTTCTTTCTTCCCCCCCTTCTCACCGTCTCTTCTCTCCTCTGGTTTTCTTTCTCTCCCTCTCTTTCTTTCATTCTTTTTCCCTGTCCTATCCCCCAGTCATGTCTGTCCCATTTGTAGCAACTGAAAATAATTATAATAAAGGTCAATCAAATGGACCAATATGGCAAGGCCATGATGATCCACTTGGTAAAATAAATCCGCTTGGCATCTTTCTTGGCCTTAAGACAACAATTCTGATGGCTAAAGAGCCAAACGGGACACAGAAAAAAAAAAAAGAAAAGAAAAAAAGATGACGGTGTTAAATTATATGGAAAATAGGCAACAAATAAAGATAGCACTCAGTCCTCTCTTGAAGATAAGCTAAGCTTATCTTCAAGAGAGGACTAAGCTGTGGAGAGCCTGCCTCATATAAGTATCCATAAGTTCAGGCTTCATATGTGCGAGCTCTGTTAAGGCAGATTAAAATGAACTAGCTCATGTTCAAAGTTCACAATTTATACAGCACATCTGGAAAGTATGCACAGTGAGTCACTTGTTCCATATGTTACAGTCTTATTCTAAACTGGATTAAATTTATTTTCACCTCAAAATTCTACACACATGACTCTGTAATGACAAAGCGATTAGAGTTTGCTTGAAATGCTTGCAATTTTTGTTTTTTAAATAAAAAAAAACACCAAAAATATAACATGTACATAAGTATTCAGATACTTTGATATGACACTCAAAGTTAAGCTCAGGTGCATCCAGTTTCCACTGATCATCTGTGAGATGTTTCTCCAAGGCACAGATCTGGACAAGGGTACAGAAAAATTTCAGAAGCTTTCGAAGGTCGCATTGAGCACAGTGGTCTCCATCATCTGTAAATGAAAGAAGTTTGAAACCAACAGGGCTCTTTTCACATACAGACTCTTAGTCTGTAATTAAGAGTCTTTAGTTAGGGAGTTGACCAAGAACATAATGGTCACTCTGACAGTGCTCCAAGATTGTTTTGTGGAGAGAAGAGAACTTTCTAGAAGGACAAGCATTTCCTCAGCACTGCACCAATCAGAGTGGCAAGATGGAAGCAAGTCATCAGATTAAGGCACATCTTCCAATAGGACCCTAAACACAGCCAATATACCAAAGGTAAGACATTGGGACCACTCTATGAATGTCCTTGAGTGGCGCAGGTGGAGCCCAGACTTGAACATGACTAGACATCTCTGGAGAGATATAAAAATGGCTGTGCACCGATGTTCTCCATCCAACCTGATGGAGTTTAGGAGGATTTGTAAGGAGGAATGGGAGAAACTGCCCAATAATAGGGCTACCAAGCCTGTAGCATCACATTAAAAAAAGACTTGTAATTGCAGAGAAAAGTAATGAAAAAGGCTGTAAATAGTCATGTAGATTATATAGTTTTTTTCTTCATTTTTGATACATTTTCAAAGATTTCATGTGAACTTTTTCACTTTGGGGGTATTTTGTGTGGAACATTGAGGTGAAAGTAAATAACATAGCCAAATGTGGAACTAGTTAAGTGTTGTGAATCCTTTTCAGATTATCTATACATCTTCATTGTGATTCTAGATCAACATGATGACCAATTTTGTGTATCAACTAGTGCCTCTGTCTTACAACCAGACATAGAAATGCATGGTAGCTGTAAGTGATGGCAAAGCAGCAACAGTAGAGCTTTTGCATTTTTTTGTTACAGATTGACAGGAACTGCTCATCAGCCTTAATCAAGATGACAATGAGAAAAAGACACTTTTTAGTTTTGGCTTAGCTCTCCCTACAGCTTCAGGACTTTGTTAATACACTGAACTATATTATGTCCTGGAAAACATGAAATGCAAAACATAAAAAAATACCATGTCTGGAGGGTGCCAATGCTAGCTTTTAAATCCAAACAAAACTGTAATCACAAAAAAGCATTTTGATTTGCATCTCTAAAATCAAAGTATTCAAACTAACTGATCAAAATCAGCACCAATGGATGCGCAAACAGCTCTTTACAGATTGCAGCTCGCTCTCTCTCTCTCTCACTCCCACCTGCACACACAAACACACACACACACATGCACACTCTTTCTTGGTCTGTCGATAGCTAACGGGTGAAAATTCAGTGGAAACCTCTAAGAAAGCAAAATAAGTGAAATGCTATATTACACTCTGTTCTGTTTAAGAATAGAGCAGAGAGCTGCCTTGGTAACTATGCAAATAAATAAATAAAATAAAATAAATCTCGCACAGGCTAGTCAAGTCAAAATTTCATATAGATTTTGATCCTCCATCCAGGCAAACAGGTTTGTCTAAACAATTTTGTAGAACCCAGATCTTAAGACATAATATTCTGGGTGGTAAATTTCTTTTCACTCTATTATTTTTTCTATTTTTGACTTCCATTCTACTGCCATTAAATTTTACCACCTCTGTAGCTTCTTTCATCTTAATTTTTATTAATCGTATTAATTAATTAATTGTTCTCAGATGCATGTGGTGTTTAGATAGCAGTGCTGTGTGTATCGTCTTCATGAAGGTTATTATGGTGATTGCACTACAGATGGAATTACTTTTCATTTAATTTCATTTAAGTGTAGTGTGTTCTTTAAATGACAGCATCTAAAAAATAGCCATGTTGTATCATTACTCTTGAATTACGTCTAATTGTCACATTGCCTCAGTATGAGTATATACTGTAAGTATAAAGTCCAAACTCCAGATAAATTTGTAGGCAAACAATCACACCATCCGTCCCTTACTTCCTGTAACTATCACCCAATACAACCCGGTCTAACCTGCAGAACAGGTCAGCTGTTCCCAGACCTTGCTTTGGCCTCTATTCCCCACCGATGGGACTATGACCCCTTGTTGTCTGCTTGGATCTGATGCAAGAAGCTCTTTTCTTGCAGCTGCTAAAGAGAGATTTCTCATTAGTACACACCACTAAGGGTAAACAAGTTTAGTAAGCGCCAGAAAAGTGACAAAAAAAATCTGCCGGCTAACTTAAAAAATGTAAATAAGAGAGTTAAAAAACTCTGCACACAAAAACTGAAATCAACATCACTGCAGCAACTCTTTCCAGCCTGGCTCATCAACAACTAACAATCTTGCCAGCTTACAAAGCTGGAGGAACATCACAACAGTCATGTTGGATACATTACATTGTAACCAAACAATTTCTCTATTCACTTGTTAGTTTGAATTATTTTAGATATTTTATTTAGCCAAGTAAGACTCATTAGGATTCAAAGTCTTTTTAAGAGTGATGTGATTTGTTACAACAATTTAAAAAAAGGATACAAACTGTCACACACACATGTCCCAGTTCAAGTGCAATAAAAAGACAAAGCAGTTTTTAAATGATCGGAATGGAATTTACGAGAGTCCACTGTCTTTTATCCTGACCTACATTCCCACTTAGCAACTAGCTCTGTACATTTTTGAACTTTCTGTAGAATAGTCTGTTCCTGGGACAAAGGAGCAGCATATTGAGAAACAATTTTCCATTATTCTTTTATGACTCTGGGGACACTTGTATTACATATGTATGTACAATATTGTGTGAAAGTTTCGAGTCATGTCTCATTGCTTTTTCACAGATTTTCAGCCCAGTCCCTTATCAGTGGAACATGTATGGGCAGAAATCTGTGCCATCAGAAACTGAATTTGAATAAGTT
>NW_005189939.1:0-1544 GCF_000239375.1 Pundamilia nyererei
CACTGTGGATAAAGTCTGTTGCCACTTGTTAACTAATCAGGAGATCTTTCCCAAATTTCTTTGGGGTTATCAAAAGCTAACCAAGTTTGCTGTTCAGCACCATCTCAGCAGTCAAGAAGCAGCATCGGGGGGGAAGTAATGCTTGAGTCTTCAACTAATGTAGTTTACAGGACTATAGGATGAGTGTCTGTCTGACTGTATAATACTGTCCAGTCAATATTTAGCTGAATCCAAACTCTGTGAAGGGGCAGCACAACAGTGGCCTGCAGAATATCTCTCAAGTAATATGCAAAGTTCAGTTAGCCAGCTTAGGTTTTCTTGTGGTTTAACATGAATGAGTTATAACAATAGAATTTAAAAAATTTTAACAAAAGCAATAAGAACCAGAAGCCTCCTCCACTTCACCTTCTGGGTGATCATAAAACGGTGCAAACACCTGTGATCAAGAGGAATTCTGAAGTTGTACAATGCAGTCAGTTTAGTGAAATGCTGTAAATACAAAGGTCACATTTGTTCTCTCCTCAGACTTCTAAACAATATTAGAGCCTCTACCTCACTTGCTGTGAAGCAGTTGAACATGTATTGATGCTTCAAGGAGATGTAAAAAAACAAACAAACATTGGTCTCTCTTTGGAAAGTTCAATTTAGAATATTCATGTTATAGTCATGAAACTATTCACCTTTGTTTGTCTTACTTGCCCTGTGGCTGTCCAACCACCTCAGATGTGTTCACATCTTGGCTAGTCTCTCTAGAAGATGTAAAAGAAAACGCCAGTAAACACCTGCTGCAGGTGTAAATGTCACATTTAGACATTCATTCAACTTTAGCTTCATTAAAATGCCCCCAAACTATTCAGAACACGATCTTGAACCACCACCGTCTTTGGTTAAAAAAACTGTGCCATAACATCTCATTTTTTGTTTTCCTGTTTCTATCTTTAACATTTCTCAAGCTGCCCAATTCATTTCACACAGCTGTCCCTCTTCTATATATGCAGTTATTTTGTTTGAAACAAGATGGTTTATTACAGCCATCTAGTGGTATACCTTAAGAACCGTGACGTTCCCTTCAGTATAAATGTATAAATACATACAAGCACTACATTTTCTACATGCATATTTCATGACTTAAGTACATGATGAAGACCTTGGTTCATTAACATTACACAGTGTAATTTGTGTTGATTCAAATGGTTGAAGCAGTGTTTACCTGAAATGTCCATATTAAACATTTTTTAACAGCAATGCCATAACAATCATTATGCATCCTGAAGATACTTTGCTACTGTAAATATGAGTTTATTGACCCCAATAAAATGTTTCCAGCAATTAAACTACATTTATATTGATCAGTCCCTTTCCTCATTTTATGCATTCTACCACAAATGTAATATACACTGGTTAATTCTAAAAGCAGTGGTTACAGGAAGAGGGTGACAGACATTGAATCAAATCAAATCACTTTTATTGTCACATCACATGTGCAGGTACATTGGTACAGCACATGTGAGTGAAATTCTTGTGTGCGAGCTTCACAAGCAACA
>NW_005189939.1:3056-5422 GCF_000239375.1 Pundamilia nyererei
CATGCAGCCAGGAGGCAGCCTGGGATCGAACCACCGACCTTCTGATTATTGGCTGACCTGCTCTGCCACCTGAGCTACAGCCACCCCCACATAGGAATAGTAATTAGTTAGATTACTTGTTACTGAAAAAAATAACACCGTTAGTAACGCCGTTATTTGTAACGCCTGTATTCACATCACTGGTTGCTGATCACCTTTTCAGACGCACAATGTTGAAGACGCACATACTGTGGTCTTCTTGTCAGGTAATCAACAATCCAGGACACCAGAGAAGCATCCACCTGCATCGCTGTTAGCTTATCACCCAGGAGGGTCGGCCTGATGGTGCTGAATGCACTGGAAACTTGAAAAACATGACCCTCAGTAATCTGGTCCAGATGGGTGTAGGCATGATTGAGCAGATAGATGATGGCATCCTCAGCTCCAAGATGTGGTTGGTAAGCAAATTGAAGGGGATCCAGATGTGGTCTTACTATGGGTCCGAGCTGGTCCAGGATGTCTTTCCAGGGTCTTCATGATGTGGGATGTCAGTGCCACAGAACTGTAATCCTGGGGGCCACTGGGACATGGGGTCTTTGGTACAGGGACGAGGCATGATGTCTTCCACAGCACTGGGACCCTCTGCAGACTCAGACTCAGCATGAACAGTTTATGAAAGACTCCACAAAGCTGGGGGGCACAGGCCTTGAGGACGCGGGGACTCACTCCGTCTGGTCCAGCAGACTTACCTGAGTGGAGTCTCCTCATTTGTCTTTGAACCTGGTCATGAGTGAAAGTGACAGGTGGGGGTTAGGGTTAGGAGTGGTGTGGCTGCGGACTGCAGGCTGACTACAGGTCAGTCTGCACAGGGGGTGAGCATTCACTGCAGTGTCGAAGCTGTTGAAAAACACAATCAACTTATTAACTCTGTCCTCAACACCCCCCAGCTCCTCTGCTGATGGATGACCTGAATCCACTGATTGTCTTCATGCCACTCCACACCAGTCTCGCTTTTGCTGGAGTTTCCACTCCAAGGGAAGAGAGAGGTTATTCTCCTGTAATTGTCCTTAGCCTCTCTGATCTTGCCCTTCAATAACACCTAAATCATTCTCACCTCCTCTTTATTGCCCACTCTGAAGGCCTTTCTTCTTGTCATTTAGAGGAGCTTCGATGTCACTCACCCACAGCTTGTTTTTGAGTAACAATGGACAGTCTGAGTTGGGACAATGGAGTCGGTGCAGAAGGCTATGTAGTCACTGATACACTCAGTAAGCCCACTGATGGGAAGAGGAAGGCACAATACAGTAAGGCACACATTATAGGACAGGTTGCAAAGTGCTTGAAAGTAGCGCAGTAGACTTAGTCTGAACACAGAGTCTCTGTATTCACATGAGTCATTCAGATGTGTTTGTTGTTACAGAATTACATTCACTTGAATGTTTTGTTTTGGGGTTTTTTTGCCAACTTTCCAACCCTGCAGATATTCTGGCTCAAAACTGTAACAGACAGGAACATTTGATGAAAGTCTGATATGCATGTTTGTGCCGTACGATGTCAGTACGATGGATAACAGTAAATAGAAAACGTAGCAGGAAAAGGGAAAAAAAATAGGAGCTTGTTATGGGGAGCAGGCGTTTGTGTCTTTCCAGCATTTCCAGTGAAAATTGATCCTCCCAGTTCATGTCTTTTGTTTTTTGTTAGTTTTTTTTCACTAGTTCGTTGTTATTGAGCTCAGACAGTAAGTAAAGTCTATTTAATAAGTGCTTTTCATAGACAGGCAGTCTGCACAGAAAGGGTAACATAACCAGAATGTTAAGTAACAAAATCAACAATATAAACAATACAAAAGGTTACACGTACATAAAAATGTCAAATTAAAAAAAACAGTAGATACAGTGGAAAGTTATTTGGTTTGGATTCTGCAGTCCCACAGAAGATTAGGTCATCTCAAAGTGATTATAAATCTGATGTTGTTTCTCATATATCTCTGAATGTGGTTGAATCCAAACTATTTTTAATATTCTGATTTTCCTGTTGGAATCCCGACAGCATTAGATCAATGAAAATAAATATAGCACAGACCTTAGAGAAACCGCTGTCTGGGTTCATTCAAGTCCAGTGACCAAGAGCATGAACAGGTTTGCTTAGTGTTGCATTTTTTGTTCAGGAAAACTTAGCTGGTGAAACAAAACAGGACAGACGATTAACAAGCCCCTAAAATTAACAAGTGTCCAATGTCAGCCTCTTATATAGCCTCAAACAGAGTTTCTGTCTGATTTAGTGCTCAGCTCAGATAAAATAATTATTGTGGGTGATTTTAACATCCATGTAGATGCTAAAAATGACAGCCTCAACATGGCATTTAATCTGTTATTAGACTCAATTGG
>NW_005189940.1:0-2075 GCF_000239375.1 Pundamilia nyererei
TGGAATAGAGCACAGAAGTAAAAAGTACAACTTTGTCTCAGTAAACACTAACACTTGTTTTTTATTTATTTATTTTAATTGTTTTCATTTTTCAAGTCTAGTTTGATGTCATTCAGTTAACACAAGAGTTCAGGTTTCAGTCTAGAGTGACTGAAATAACTTTGTTCTTTACAGAGACACTTCTGTGTTGTTGTTTTTTTTGTCCGATAGAGATCAGAGACACCGAACCGTTATTTGATGAATACTTCTGAAAGAAGATGAAGAGGTGCAGCTACAAAATCAATACAAATGACCACTGACAAATCATGCCCATCCAGCAGTCTGTTTTCTGATGCTTACCTCGGTTCAGGTGTTGGGTGCAGCAGTCTGATCAGAGACAGCCTGACCTCATTTTCCTTTGTAACTTCCTGCACCTCCCCCAGCTCCTCTGGAGTCCCACTGAGACGTTTACAAGTCTGCACGACACCCAGTCTCTCTTTATGCAATTTTTGTCAAACTATGTAAAGTGTCTATTCTGTGTTGTTGCTGTTTAGAATGATAAATCTAAAGAAATGTTTATAAGTTTGTATTATGCTTTATTTTTTTATATAACCTGTTGACTATTCAGCTTTTACATTAATACACTTGCAAATGGAGTGTAATGGAGTAAATAACATTCATCAAAATAAAGTGCTCTGTAAAAAACAAAACAAATACCCTGTGATATTTTGTGGACTACCTTATGCTTTAATAGCAGCACATTTTCCCTGTGACACTGTATTGAAGCTTGTGCTGTGTCATTTTTCACAGAGATCTTATCCTGATGATGGGAAAACTGGACCACTACATAAAGTGTTCTCAAGCACATCCTTAAGATTCTCAGTGAGGAACAGGCGTAGACATGAAAATGATTTCAAGCTACCTTAATCACTGTACATCAGGAATAAAAAACAAAATAATGTGGTTCTGTATATTCAAGTATTCACCTTAGCTAATTTTTTGGGCACCTAACATTGTTGAACCTCGATCTCCAATCCAATCAGAAGACTCTTACCTCTTATCCGTTTTTTATGTGATAGTGTTAAAATAGTATTTAGTGTTTTCTAGCTGTTTTCTTTTCTTACTGCACAGTAAGAAGAAAGTCTGCTGCATCCGTTTTTATAATCAAATGTGAAATTGCAAAGAAAATGAAATTGTGGACCCTGCAGTGGCTGTTACATAATGTGAACCTGTATGTGTCTGCCATGAATAACTAATCAGAGAGGAAAACTCAAGCAGTCAACCCACCAATCCAAGCACCAGAACATAAACTGACAGGGCATGCATACAAAACTGTACCAGAGTAATAATAAGAATGCATACTTTATTGATTGAATTACTTGTTTTTCCTCTGCATTTCATTCACTCAGTGAAACAGTGGGCAGCCACTAAGCAGGCGCCTGGGGAGAAGTGTGTAGGGACGGTACCTTGCTCAGGGGTACCTCAGGGTAGCCGTTCAGTGGACTTGAACCCCTGACCTTCCGATCACGGGGCGACCACTCTACCTACTGAGCTATGCCTGCCCTAACAAAGTAGAGAGAAAGAGACATATAGTCTCAATCAAAAGTTTAAGACCAGTTGAAAAATGGCACAAAAAAAATCATAATTTGTATGGTTTGATCTTAAGAACATTCGAAACAGACCTTCAACAAGCAACATGAAGAAATGGGAGTGAGACAAAACATTTTTTTTAGCATGATAATAAACTGAAACAGGCTGTTTTACAGCTGATCAAAAATTTAGGGCAACACCTCCATAAAAACACATAAAAACCCCCCAAAAACAGAACTCAGAGTTCCAAACATGAACTCAGTGATGAGTAGCTCCACTGTTTTTGTTGATGACTTAATGCAAGAGTTTTTATTAGGTGAGTGGAAATATTTCTCCAAGTGGTGAAGACCGCAACACAAAGAGCATCTACTGTCAGGAACTGCCGTCCATTTTTGTAAAAGTCCTTCACCATCCATCCCCAAAGGTTCTCAAGTGGATTTAGATCAGGGGAACATACAGGATGGTCCAAGAGAGTGATGTTATTCTCCTGGAAGAAGTCCCTTGTC
>NW_005189940.1:2783-5419 GCF_000239375.1 Pundamilia nyererei
ATGATGTTTTAAGTTATGTGTTTATGTAGTAATAAAATCCAAATGACAGCCTTTACTTTTATTTTAAACACATGTCTTTCTATTCAGACACTGCTTCACTCTGACCTGCAGCACTCTTTGGTCTGTAACGCCTCCCTGAGGATAAAAGCTCAATATGCAGGTAATTTACTTTCTAGAGCTGAGGCTGATGTAAATTTACAAATACAACCCTCAAACCCCCCCCCCCAAACAAATGAACAAATGTAGCCAGATGGGCTACTTGCTTGCTCATGCTTGGGTTGAGTGGGAACACACCTTCACCTTAATTATAGGCATCTGCCAATATAAGGCCATGCAGGCTTTTTTCCCATTCATCGCTCCTTTGCCTTCATGTATATCATTGAGCACTAATATACACAGCAAATCCATGCCCAAATAACACTGTCAGATTTGATTTCAGCTCTATTAAAGTGTCCATGTGGGTCCACACCAGTGGTTAATTTAACTCTTTTTGTAGAGTTGGTACATTAACTCTGATTTGGTGTTAAATATCAAATCTGTCTGGAGTTGATAATTTAACACCTATTAACATTAACTATGTGTTAAGAGTTTATATAGATAAATACGATACTCTCACAGAGTATCTTATTTTAACTACATAAAAGTTATCTTCTAATAAATTCTGAAAGGTGTAAAGGTTAGAAATTCCTTGGAAATAAACATTTATTAAAAAGAGGCTGTTTTTCTGAAAAAACATTTATTCTGAACTATGCACCATAATTTCAAAACAAAATTTATACAAAATTAAAAATTTCCCGCTCACCCCTGCTGGCGGCCTATCCTTCAAGCTCAGGTCCTCTACCAGAGGCCTGGGAGCTTGAGGGTCCTGCTGTCTTACTTGTTCCTATGACTGCGCTCTTCTGGACAGAGATCTCCGATGCTGTTCCTGGGATCTGCTGGAGCCACTCACCTAGCTTGGGAGTTAACGCACTGAGTGCTCCGATTACCACTGGGACCACTGTTACCTTCACCCTCCACATCTTCTCGAGCTCTTCTCTGACCACTTGGTATTTCTCAAGCTTCTCATGTTCCTTCTTTCTGATGTTGCTGTATTTGGCACAGATGTTTCTGTACACAGTCGGCGACCTTTCTGATGATGAGTGCCATCTAAAATTTCCTCAGAAGTCAATGTGCCATTTGATTGCATTAGCAGGGCTGCACTGGGACAAAAAAATCGGCCCGGGCATTTTGACTAGCCCACCAGGTATTATAGTAAAAGACATAAAGCCTTTGAACAGAAACAAATGCAGTTGTGACAGTGATGTACACTGTCTTGTTGGTATATGTATGATACATACTCTTAGGGAAGAGGAAGCAGGTTGTCTCTGTCTGTCATTGTCAGTGTTTTAACTTATTTTATTTCATTCTTTTATTTTTATAGCATCGGCTTGTGCTTTGTGGAACTTCTTTTAACGAAGATGGGTTTTTTATTTCGCATGGTTTTATTGGCAATCCTAAGAGTTGTTTGGAGTCATTGCTACTCACAAAAAATTACATACTCACGGGAGTTTCTTCTGGATCTTCTGTTCTTGGGGACTTTAATCGCTACGACTTGAAGGAAACACTGAGCAGTTTTTATCAGTATGTGAACTGTCCCACACGCTTCAATAAGACTCTGGATCTATGTTACGGTTCCATAAAAGGTGCGTATACATCTGTGGCTGGCCCCGCCCTCGAATCCTCGGATCACAACATGGTGCATCTTCTGCCAGTTTACAAGACTGTGCTGAGAAGAGAGAAGGTGGGGAGACACCACATAAAGGTTTGGAGTGACGACGCCTCTTTATCCCTGCAGATCTGCTTTGACTGTACAGACTGGTCGGTGTTTAGAATCATGTAGAGATATTAATGAACTCACTGACGTTGTCTGCAGCTATATCTCCTTTTGCAGAGACATGATTATCCCCTCAAAGGTTGTGCATTTTTCCCTAATAACAAACCATGGTCCTCCAAAGCTCTTATGAGGCTCATGAAAGGAAAAAAGCTTTTATTAAAGGGAATATCTTGAAAGTGAGAGAGTTTAGGAAGGAGATTAGATCAGAAATTAAAAAAGCCAAAATAAAATACAAGGATAAGGTAGAGGCGGAGATGGGTAGCAATAACTTAAGGGTTGCCTGGGCAGGCATGAAACACATGACTGGTCACTGTCACAGTGACTGTAATAAGACAAGTCTCCCTGGTTTTAGTTCAGACTCTCAGTTAGCCAATGAGCTGAATAGATTTTATTTGAGATTTAATGACAATTATAATTTAAGGAATACACGTGATTTCTTAATAGAGAAATCCCGTGTATCCCCCCAGCTTTAGTCTTTAATGAAAGAAGGGTGGAAAATCTTTTTAAAATGAGTAAGACTAATAAAAGTCCAGGTCTGATAATATATGTGGCCAGGTGCTTAGAACATGTGCTGAGCAATTATGGAGTATTGTTTATTACATATTTTTTTTATCACTTCAGCAATAGAAGGTTCCAGAGGTATGAAAAAAATTAATTATTTCTCCAGTTGCTAGGACCACAAAACCTACATCATTAAATGATTTTAGGCCTGTCGCTCTAACATCCTTAGTGATGAAGTCCTTTGAAAAACTTGTCAGGAAGG
>NW_005189941.1:0-3633 GCF_000239375.1 Pundamilia nyererei
GAATGAAGATGATTTATTGATGAACAGAATGTACAAAGGTGTTTGGTGGTCTGTCTCTCTGCAGAACGGAGCTCCAGCTGTGAAACAGATTAGAGCAGGACCCCCAGAGCCTAGATGCTGGTGATGGAGATGAAGGTGACTTGAATGAAGCTTGAGTGATGAGAGGTGGAACTGGGCAGGAGGTGCTTTGCACAAAGGCGTCTATGAAGGAGAATGACAGATGCACAGTGACATTTAAAGTACGCAGCATGAATGGTGATTGGCCTGGAGAAGGCCGGGAGAATGTGATTGCACCAGACCAGTGATGACACAAACAGCTTGACAGTGGAAGTGATAAAGCTTAGATTCAGTCGGCAGCACCTGGACAGATGTGAGACCATAGATCTTTCTTATTGAACTCACACAGAAGCTTTATTTCAGAGCCTGAACTTTTTTACTCTTAGTTGAGTAACATGAGTATCTGCACTTCTACTTAAATACAAAACGTCTGCACTTTTGCCACCTCTGCTTTTTGGTAGCTCCAGGAATGAGAACAGAAAAACACACAAAAAGAGCTCAGCAGCGACTGCATTTCAAGAGACGACTGAAGAAGGTGCACATCCCCAAACCCATCTTTAACACCTTCTACAGAGGTAACATACAGAGCATCCTAACCCACTGCATCACAGTCTGGTATGGAAGCTGACACGCGTCCGACCGCAGTGCCCTCCAGAGGATTGTGTGGACCGCTGAGCGCGTTATTCACAGCTCTCTATCTAGTCTACAGGATATTTACACCTCACGCTGCATTGGGAAAGCCACTCGCATCATGGCTGACCCGCATCACCCTTTATCGAGAAAAACATGTTATTTTACGGTCACTTTGTTATCATTTACATGCACTGTCATTATTTCATCATTACTTCATTAGTCTGCATCACTTATCATCAGGTTATCATGTATCATTTATCATTTATTTCAGAGCACGCAGGATAAAACCCATTCTAGAAGTAATACTCTATTATGTGGCGAAAACACCAGCAGAAGCTTTTGTTGGCTGGAAACTGACACTCTCACACAACTACACAATCTACACAACAATTGGTTAGGTTCCCAGAAAGCAGGAGTGGAAACATTTGGAACATGTTGTTGTTCTTAGCCATAGAAGGACATAGAAGGAGATAGGGGAATTCTTCTGAAGTCTTCTGACGTCATAAATGGCTATAAAGCTTTCTGTCTTTGTGCAGACGAAGAAGAAGTCCACTTTCCCGCACTGTACTGTGTGTTTTTTAATAAATAATTTATTGACTCACTATGGACTCTCAGTCGTATGTCTCTTCCTCAAATTCGAACCATGACACCTTCCAACCAACTGTTTACCACCCTTCCATCCAGAAGACGACACTGCGTCATCAGGAGCAGGTCGGCAAGATTGTGCAATAGCATTTTCCTCCCAAAGCAGTCCGGCTCCTGAACACCATGCTGCCCTCTCCTCACTGAGCTCTCTCCTCCACACGCTTCTTGGACTACATAACACTCTCCTCTAACTCCCAATTCTTGCACTACCCTGTATTTCACTGCTTGACTCTGTGTATTATATTTATTCTGTGTACTATTGTATTTATTTACTCTCATTCTCATTGTTTTCTATTCTTATTCTCTCTGTATTCAAGTACAATACTGTTGTACTTACTATTAATTTATCTTATTTCTGTATAGTTGTATGTATGTATGTTTGAATTTTCCCATTTTATTTTTACAGTTTCCACCTTTGATCCAGGACGACGATATTTCGTCCCATTGTATACTTGAGTGTATGTTGTTGGGTTGACAATAAAACTGTACTTGACTTGAATTAAACAGGTGCATCAATGAATGAGGAAACGCTTGATAGCCCACTCCAGGGAGCAGAGACTGTGGGAGAAGATGCAGGACAAGACACAGAGAATTTGGACATTGGCCCATTGCTTTAAGTGACTTTTTTTCCAACCAATGCAAACTTGAAATATAGGATGGGCCGCATTGTGAGAGGAATTCAGAGACTCACTGGTAACACTTCCAAGACAGGAAAGAGTAAATGGCTGCGTTCACAGGAGATTCTGTTTAACACTATTGCTTGATGGAAAACAGACTGCTGGAACATGTCATCATTAGCAGGGATAGTGTTAAAGAATGCAAACAAGGAAAAGAAGCTGAGGTATGCCAAGTTACTCAGGAACTGGACTGAAAATCAGGGGCAAAAGGTTTGACTGTGTGATGACTCCAAATTTAGTCTAAATCATCATATGCAGAGGAGGTCAGGAGAGCGCTACAGCAGTGAATGTCTACAGATATCTTTAAAACACGGTGCTTACTTTTGCACTTTCCCACCGACGGCAAATGTAGATGAAATACTGAAGAAGTCGTGCAGGCACAGAAGGAAACAAAAAATCATCTCAGCTTTCACAAGGCGAGAGACGGGGTCACTGCTGCAGGGGCATTTAATGTAAGTATACATTTTAGTCACGGCTCCATCCTTTTAAAATGAAGTCATTGTTGGAGATGAGTAAGAGGACGAGCCAATCATGTTGTTACTATGGCAGCAGTACTAACTGCTGCATCCCAACAAAGTGACCCCAGCTGTGTCCTCTCCATGTTCCAAATGTGTGATCTTATGGGGCTTATCTACTTATCAACAGCTACAGCGGTAGTGGACAGCATGTTGGACAGAAATAGAGAAAATCTTAATTTGATGTCATATCAAGGTATTTATTTCTATTTCATATCATTTATGATCCCTGTGTGAAAACTTTAGTTATAGAAGTAAGAGGACCAGCTGATCATGTTGTTACTAGGCAGCAGTAACCCCTGCAATCATCATCATCATCATTTATTTGGTCAGTAGCAAAGTAACCGAGGTATTTCCCCTTTTTGAAATTAAAAAATGTGTTAACCCCTGGACTAAAGAAAAAATGCTACAAGTGGGCGAGGTGCTAATTTTCAGATGGTAGGTCTACATCTAGAATCAAAATGAGCACAAACATCAACAACCAAAGTGAAGCATTAAGACAAAACATAGCAATTAGATATTTTAAAAATTAAGTGCCAAATCACAAAGTCTCCTCCCTGTTTGTACTGTAAGGTCAAAACCCTACAGTACTACAGGGAACCCCAACAATCAAATGACCCCCCTCTGAGCAAGCACTAGGCGACTGTGGGGAAGAAAAACTCCCTTTAACGGGAAGAAACTTCCAACGGAACCGGGCTCAGAAGGGGCGGCCATCCGCTGCGACCGGTTGGAGGGGATGGAAATCAAAAAGGAGACGAGATGGCATGAACTACAGTTGTTAAAGTTTGGATTTGGTACTAAAATTCTGCTTCAAGATGTTAAAAGAAGCAGGGCTGTGGGGAAAAGCCAGGATGGTCATTTTAATCATCTGTGGCTTTAGTGAACCACCTAAAGGGTTTTCGCAGAGTTTTTCCCAACGCTGAAAAAAACCTGGAAATTTTGGACTTTTTGGGAGGACTGGGGATGACTCCGAGGCAGATTTTTAGATGCTTTACCAGAGCCTCATCAAAAGACGAATCATTTGCCATTGCAGCCTTTAACACATTTTCTGGGGAGCCAAACTCCTTGATGAGGCACTTGGCCATTTTCTTGATGAACTTATTCTT
>NW_005189941.1:3653-5662 GCF_000239375.1 Pundamilia nyererei
CCAGATTTTGTTGTTTGAGGTGTGTGATCGGGTGCTGGAGAGGATTTTTCTGGGGTAATGCTCCCAGGTTTTGGTGTCTGGGGTGTCTGATCAGGTGCCAGAGAAGATCTTTCTGGGGTAATGCTCCCAGGTTTTGGTGTCTGAGGTGTCGGATCAGGTGCCAGAGAGGATCTTTCTGGGGTAATGCTCCCAGATTCTGGTGTTACAGGTGATTGAACAGATCCTCTTCCACTGCCATCTGAATCTGTGTTTGTGTCCTTTGTTGGGGTCCCTGTTCTTTTAATAAAGTTCTGGATGTCTTCCACAGCCACAGAAACCTTATCCTCAATTATTTGATTTTTGTCTTCGTTCTCCACCGAGAGCAAAAGCTTTTGTACAAACTTTTCTACTGCGTCTTCTACGAGGACATAGAGGACTTCAGCAGAAAAGGGCCGCTTTGAGCCATGTGCTGGTTGTGGAGTCCTGGAGATGACGGTGTCTGAGAGTTATCTACCCATTAGAGGTTCGGGGATTTCATACAGTCGATAAGTCATAAGTAGATCAAACACTTTACCTATTAACTCCACAGTAAAATCTCTGGTTCCACCACTATTTCTAAAGTTTTCTACTGATTTGTGGATGATGAAGAGTTCTTCTTTCTTTGTTAATTTCTCAAATAACTGATTAACGTCTGATCTAATGGCGTCAAAGTCGACTGGAGAAGAACGTATGTAACGGAGCAGTGTGTTTCGGGCAGGGGCTCGATGAGCCTCTGTACTCTGGAGACGAGGACCTTCTGGGGCTGACCCTGGGAGGCTGAAAACCATACTTTCATCTGAGGCCACGGTGTCACTCTTGTGGAACTTGAAAATGTTTTTAAGACAAACAAAAAAATTTCCTGTTTGCCTTTATTAGTTTTTCATTTTTTCAAACTCTTTTTTCACAAACATGGAAAAGCGGTGTTTGTGTGCTTTGATTATGATTTGCTTATAACTGCACAACAAAACTGCAGTGAGAAAAGCTTTGGATTAGGGCTGGGTTTCGTCACTGATTTCTAGAATCGATTCAATTCCGATTCACAAGGTCCCGAATCGATTCGATCCACGATTCGATTTAATTCGATTCGATTCGATTTAAATCTGGGAAATTTTGACAGTCAGAAATATTATAAATCAGATCAGTACATTTACATATTTTTGTATCAATAAAAAGGAAGCTGGCACACGCAAGACTTTATCACAGGTGTAAGCGTCACAGCAGATGCCTTTGTGTCAAAGTAGCTGAAGATAAAACACAGAAAAACATTAATTTTACTAAAATTTTACTAAAACCTTGAATTAAACTTGAAAGTTTTCATTTCAAGCAAATCTTGATGTTTTCATTTAAACTCCACTGTGACTGTGTACACAGGAAAAACTACAAAAAGATGTTTGTTTGTTTGTTTGTTTTTGTAAACACTGTGGACCGATCTGCATTTGTTGTTGCTAAATTTAAATATTTGTTACTATTTAATGATCATAATCTCATTTGAACATAGGTTTGATTTAGTGGAGTCAGTTGTTCCCATGCATCATTCTGTAAGTGTGAGAATGAACTAAGATTAGAAAATGTCAAAATATAAAGTGTCGTTTATTTTTATTCATCACAGCATCCTAAACTTTGCTGAACTTTTTGAAGATATGAAATGAACTCACTGAGTGTTGACTGTCACATTTCAAACATCCAAGTAAAGATAAACTATTAAACTTTAACTGGGTCAGACTTGTTACTGCATGATGTAATCACACATACCACACCCAGCATCATGTGATTGGCTCTTGGTCGCTCTGTAAGAACATTTCTTTAGTGCCTCCCTTCACAGATGTGTCTGTATCAGGATGGGTCTAAACAACATGGTGTAAATGCAGTTGCTGGTGAGCCTCATTTCCTGTAGGAGGTGAACAAGAGCAGAGATCTGTTTCCCTTCAGAGCACAGAGGTTGTTTCTGTTCAGAGGAAGTGAAACTGTCTGACAGTCACTGAGAGACGGTG
>NW_005189942.1:0-1336 GCF_000239375.1 Pundamilia nyererei
GGGGGGGAGGGAGATAACTAATTCATTTAACATAACATATCATTTATTTTATCTGATAAAATTATTTTTCTTTTCAACGATGCAAGGTTTATACGTTACTTATGCTAATGGACTGCTTTAAATCTACCAGAGCTTGGATTGTGGAAACATTTATGTAACAAAGTGGCAAAAAGAGAAAGAGTATTTGCGGTGTCCTTGTTCATACTGTATCAGTTTACCTATTGTAGGGGTTACAGTATTTTCAACAAGTCTGAAAAAATATAAACAAATTTTCTAACCATGAGTCCAACTTGCTGAATGCGCTTCGGGCATCTTTGAGGCTTACTAATGTCTTGGTCATACTAGAGTAATAGGACATCAAACTGCAGCTAGAACAAAGAAACAGTCATTGCTCAGTGCAACTGCAAGTATCACAAGTACAGGTCATTTAGTAGGAGACAACATGTCTCTAAGCAACCACAATCTGACTAAGACTGACTGCAGTCACTTTCAGACACATTGCCAAAGACAAGAACTGATTGCTTGCATTTTAATTTATAAATGCAGACAGATTGCGAACACGTTGCAATCAGTCTAAGTGAGTCTGTGCCAAAGAACGCAAATAAGGGACTATTTGTGGAGGATCTGTTTCAAATCTTTAAAGTTCTGACTGGGATCTGAATCTAAGTAGTTAAAGTGAATATCTAAGGAAGGAAAAGAAAAGCATCTGGACTTCTTTAAGTTGCTTGAAGACGTTTCTCCTCTCATCTGAAAAGCTTCTTCAGTTCTGAACTGATCCATCAGAACTTTTCTTTCCAAGCTCCTTAGACTACGATGACCTGGATGACTGAGAACCTTCACAGACACAAAAGTGAATATCCGTTTACCTATGAATTTATGTGTATGCAGATGCCAATAGATGACAAGAGATTTGTGATGTTCCAAGTTTATTACAGTTAATCACAGTATTATCACAAATTGCATTTAATTGCTGACTTAACCCTATTTGATCGCAAACTGATAGCAGACTGATTCCTTTTTATTGCCATGTTATGGCTGTCTCTCTGAAGGCAGCATCTTACTGCGAGGGGTCATAGACCTGGTTCCCTTCTTCAAAGCAACCATTTCAAAGGCAATGACACCACAAGTATATTGCACACAGTGGCAGTAATTTTGACTGTGCCATAATCCCCAACCGCCTTTTTCTCTAGTGTGAATAGTATAATTGTGTCAACCCTTTTTCCTTTTCCTTTTTGCTAAATCATATAGTTAGGGCTGGACCAGGTGACCCTGAATCCTCCCTTAGTTATGCTGCAATAGACATAGGCTGCCGGGGGATTCCCATGATGCATTGAGT
>NW_005189942.1:4027-5416 GCF_000239375.1 Pundamilia nyererei
TGAAGCAGAGAATAGACTAGAAATCGAACACCCAAAAAGCAAGCAGATGACTGGCAACAGATCTTCCTTATTAACTTAAACATGCTACACAAATGAAGCTTATGTATATGATCACCTTTTCCCTCAACAATCAAAATCAGCACTAGAACAACACCTTATCTGAATGTTCAATGTTTTGTTTACAGCAAAAAATAATTTCACTGCCTTCTGAAAACTATGTATGAAAGAAAGGGGTAAGGGTTTGATGTATAAATTTTCAGATTGTATGATCTACAATGCCACGAGAAAATGCAGGGTAGCCAATTAGAGCACTGATTCTCAGCTGCCTTGACTTTAACTGTAAGGCTACTCCTGAGCCAACGAAGCCCTCATTAAATATATTTGGAGATGTGCATTGGATGTTCAAATGTACTCATGCTGTATCTGTTTTAAAACCAAAAAAGCTGGCAGAAGCTACGCTGACTCCGTATTTAAGGAGCTTACAACTTGGACAGTACTCATTGTCTTGTTTTTCAGCAGGCTCAGCTAAAGCACCACCAGTCTGATATGTACCTCAGTGATATTAAACCTGACAGGACATGAAGCATTCTTGCAAGTAGTGACAGAATTTATTATGGGAACTCCTTATGAGAAGACTTATGTTCATTTTCACTTGAAAATTTGGATTTGTGTTCCAAGAAAGGCTCACAGTAATGTGATTTTTCCTCAATTACAAGACCTCAGACTAAAGAGTTTATAGTTATCACAGTTGTTGAGTATGCATGGGTTTTGTGGGGCCTCTTTTTAGTCAATCCAATTATATTAAACCTCTGAGGGTTCCCAGGGTTAATATTATTGAGCCTATAATCACAGATAGAAACAATCTGTTTCAGAAAAAACAAAAATAGTTCAGGTAGAATGATCCTTGTCTTTGTTTTCTGATTGCCAAGACATGGGAGAACAACTGAATAAAAACAAAAGTGGCATATTCTAATTACCGAGAGTTATAATAGAGAAATGTCACCAATGACAACTTAAGGGTTTAAAATGATTTCTACCCTTTTTTGTCTTCTGCAATCCCTATGTGTTACAGCTTGTATGATTCATAGAAGAGGCATGGGTTTTTTCTCTTTTTCAAGGGAATGAGGTATGCTGTGGGTATTTGAAAAAAAATTCTTAAATAGAAGAAACTTAACGTGCTGTGAGACGGTTACATACGCACCCAGATTATGGAAGAAATATAGTATCATCAGAATTCAACTATTTTTAGACATTGAATTTATAACACTGAATTTTTATCCTCCAAATTTCCCGGCAAAAATATTCACCTGCAAAAATTCACCTGCAAAAAATTCACCTGCAAAAATTCACCTGCAAAAATTCAACTGCAAAAGTGATGAACTTGAATGA
>NW_005189943.1:0-1027 GCF_000239375.1 Pundamilia nyererei
TTAATTATTTAATGGTGTATTTAATTAATTCATTATGGCAGTCCTGGCGCTCCATAATAATGAATCAACGTGACAGTCAACAGAAAAGGGTTCAGAAAATTTTCAATGTGCAAATTTGAGGTGTATTTTTTAAATGAAAATTATAATAAAATGTATTTAACACAGTTCAATTGGATACATACTAGAATTTGAGAACAGAAACAAAGTATCAATACAATTGCGTTAGTGTCAGTTAGATACTGATAATAGTGTTGGTATTGATGCTATCGATATTTGGCCAATATCATGCAAAGAAGATGTAGCTTGAAAAAATTGTCAATAACTTCTTTAGTTATCAGCACGACAAACATTGACAATGATGGAGAGAGGACGTCAGCTGTGAATATGCCCGGTCTAATAAAACAGGCAAGTTGAAGAGGTGCAGGCTCAGGAGCACTTTAGGATTAACATCTAAGAGGATATCTGAACGTAAGAAGTTAAATTAATTGTTTTGCCAAACTCCACATTTGTTCTTATTAATATTTTTATAACATGTCACCGTGAGGGACCAAGCAGCCAAGGCACAGAAGGTACAGGAAAAAATGTCTTCAAAATTGGTTTTCTTTATTTTAACCCTTAAAAAAGTTCAAAAGGCAAAATTCAAAAACATAATTAGCGGGCCCATAAAAGAGGTCAACTAAATATAACTCTACGAAAAGTAACTTCCAGAAACTTAAACAAACAAAGTGGACACAACTTAACTCACAAACTAAACTAATTACAAAGACACAGGAGGGTAGGTTTATAGTCGTTTGGCCAAACCATTTACACACAAAAGGGGGAAACAAAAACACACACTAATACTAACTAAGCACAGAACAACATAAGTAAACCTAAAAAAAAACCTGTTTCTGATAGAACATGGTCGGTCCTGCTGAGCGGGCGTTTTGTTCTCTGTCATGGATCGCTGTGTGGCAAGCAGGAGGAGGACCCAAATGCAAAACTCACAGACACGGGGATGAACTCGAGAAACACAGCTTTAATGCTG
>NW_005189943.1:1432-5416 GCF_000239375.1 Pundamilia nyererei
CATAAGGAGAGACGAGGGCTCACAGATACACAGAGGGGCACACAGGGGGTAAAAGCCACGAAGGGAAAACACTTAGGGAACAACACAACAGGGCAACTCAGGAAACATGGCCTAAATAGGGAACAAAATACAAACATACAAGAAAACTAAGAACACTGGGCCAACATGGCCCAGGACCATGACATTCTCATCCTCAGCCACGCCTTTTGCCCTAGACAGGAAACAGCCACCGCCCCAAACCAGGTAACTCAGAGAAAGAGAAACATAATTAATAATACAGAAAACATTTTTAGAAAAACCACACAATGCTATTATGTGTGTGCCTCATAATATCAATGTTAGGTTTAAATAAAATGATTAATGAATTATATTAATGAAAGAACTGCAAACGAAACTAATAAAGTGAACAAATGGACTTGATGATTTAGCTGATTTAAAAAAGGTTTCATATATTTTAATGTTCTTTGAAAGTCAAGATGTAGGCCTGTGTTTCTGAGCTGATGAACAACAATTTTTCAATAGATATATGGTCCTCACAGGACAGCCACTAAATTTTATGTGCAATTAAATTGAAAATGTTATGTGTGGTGAGGTGTAGTAATATTATTGTAGCATTCTTCATGCAGGAAGGAGTGCAGAAAAGTAAAGACGTCCACGTAGAGTACAGACAGACAGCAAAAATGGCTTGTTTTAAAAATGTTATCTTGTTAAACAGGGAAATGAAGGAGTGTTTGTTAGTGTGCATATTGTCATCTCTGCTTGCCTTTCTGTAAAAGACCGCATAACACCACTTCTTATCTATTCTCTTGTTTAAGTGTCAAATATTGACTCATTTTAGAAAAACTGTTACACCCCATGTACTGCACTACCTTGCTTTGATCTTGAATTCTCACCTTGTTTTTCTTTTTGTCAATTAATCCTGTTTTTTTTCCCACATCTACTGACAGTATAGTGCCTCACTTACTTTTGCTCTCCACACAGAATTGCAGGAAAGAGCACCAAAGTGATATGTAAGTATTCCACTGCTTCCATTTAATAGAGTAAAGCTGCTCCCATTTCAAACCAGGAAATGTTTGTCCACATTAGAAGAAGAAGAAGGAGGAGGAGGAAAAAGAAAATGTGTTTGTTCCAGTCAAACAGGATGCCAACATGAGAAGTAGTTCATCTGTAATGATGATGATGATGATGATGATGATGTAATAGTAGAACCCAAGATATTTAATGGTAATGTTAAACAGCTTTACATAACCTTTCCAGACTACAACATCCAAACACAACAGATTAGCCTTCTGTATTTTGATTAAATGTCATATTTATTGCTGACCTGCTATATAAAACGTACTTTTTTCAAAGTTTTGAATTTGACATCTCATTCACCAAATATTTCTTTGACATGGTGAAAATCAGTTTCAAACAGTCTGTAAATAAGTCACACCCATGCGACAATGTTTTACTGTGAATAAGTCTCATTCATTTCTTTTCCTTCTTTATTTCCCTCTCACAAGGGGACCTCAGCTGTGAGTTATTTGGCTGCTGCCTTTCTTCTTTTCTCCCTGAAGAGAAAAAAATAGAAAAATCCAATTAAGATCTGAGCGTGTTGAATATACAGTAATACTATGGTTGTCTTGCAGAGACTGTGGTGTGCTGAAGGAAAACGCTTTATACTGTAATACAGTACTCAACCATGCAGCTCAGATTGTCTTGTTATTGGCTTGTACCAAACATGTGTTAACAACAAATATGTATTGATAATTAACTCTGGGTTATTATAATAGCGCATTTTCAAAAGCCACAGTGATGCTCTTGAGTAGTACCACCATCCCATCATAAAAACAACACAAATGAGCAGAAGGCACAGTAAGCTTACAGGAGATGTAATTTAGTTTAAAGAAATTTATTGAATAATTTTTAAATTAAATTATGTCACCTGATGCCACTTACTAATTAAAATTCAATATAGATGAAGTATTTGTCTTTATACTGTACATGTAATACAGAAATTAAAAAACAAAATAAATTCAGTATGTTATTTGGTGATGTTTTTTGTTATATTAATTCTTGTGTGCTGTCTTACATTTGTGTTTGAACATCCAAATACTTTGATGACACGAGCTGAAATTATGAAGGTGTAGGTCACTCATATACAGCAATGTTTCATATTATGTTGCACTCCCTAACCCTCAGTCAATATTTATATTAAGTGTTTACAGTGTTGTCACCCCTTATGTCACTGTAAGAATAAAGTAGCAGAGTTGTATTGTTCTGTAACAGAAGTTGTTTGTAATGCTTTTAGTTTGAAATTACTCTGACACACACACCCAAAATCAGGGAAGTGTGCTAGTACTGAACATTTGTGTGCGTGCGTGTGTGTGTGTGTGTGTGTGTATGCATGAATACAAGACAGTTATTCTTACTGTGTCTATTATTTAGAGAGTTAGGTTAGATCATATCACTTTTATTTATTTGTACATCTTTCTTTATGGCTTACATGGTATTCATTCTCAATCTCTGTCTCTGTCTCCTTCCTTTCACACCCTAACCAGACGTAGCTGTTGGCCACCCCTTCCTAAGGCTGTTTCTTCCTATTAAAAGTGTTGCCATGTGCTCACTCTTAGGCTGTCATCTGATTGTTGGGGTTGTTTCTATAATATTGGCAACCGTTATTGTGATTTAAGGTCATGTAAATAAAATTGAATTTACAGAATATTTCGAAACTAATAATATTTCGTATTTGTATCTATGCAAGCCACAAGGAGTTTTTCCATTGGGTTATGAAACTTTCACACGCCATGCTAGATTAGTAACGTTTGTCTGCTGAAATATAAATATAGGTAATTGTAATTAAATTTTTAATAAACATTAAAAGACGTGCAGAGTTAAAAAAAAAACCTATAATGAAATTAATATTTTACGTACATCCTCAACTTTCATAACACATCTATCTCCACATGACAATTATGATCCAATGCTATCCAAGAATGTGTTCATAGTTTCAGTATCTAATAGAATTGTCATTTATAATAGATAATTAACACTTCACCTAAACTAACTCTATCAGTGCCTTGTATCTCAGATATTTCTCCAAGCAGTGGACAGCAATGGGATCTCTGTCTGCATCAAACTTATTGGCAAAAAGGTGATGCTGTTCAATCAACCACTGCAGGTCTCCAGCACCATACACACATATTGATCTGACATGGTGGCCTTTACATTCTGGGTATGCTGCTTGCAGAGAATCCTCTGACCCCTCATGCATACGCCACTTCACCATTCGTGCAATTGCATTAATGTCTGTCATGTCAAATTTACGGTTGGGCCATGTTGAACCAGGAACACCAGGCATTCGTTGTATTGTTGCCCACAGAAACTCATCAGGACTGTAGGTGTCTTTGGCCCACTCAATGAGGGCCTTTATTCGCTTGTCTTCCAACACACTGCGAATGTAACCTCGGTTGACCACAATGTAGGCATTTCCTGATAGTATAGGGAGATTGAAGGGAGTTGGATCCTTTGTTTTTCCTATTGGCTGGGACAATTGAAAAGTTAACATGATGGGGAGTCAGTCTGAGTTGAAGGTTTTTAGAATAGCAAAGAGAATTGATAATAGCTACATCATACATTATAAAAAATATCCAAAAGAAGTACCTGGATTTGTCCATCAACTACTTGGTAAACATTCATCACCCTCTTCTTCTTTCCTTGAGACATTTCTTCAGACTCCAAACTGTTACCTCCTTTCAGTGAACGCAAAGCTTGCACAATTTCCAAGTTAGTTTTTAGAGGGAAATCCTGACCACAGAGGTTGATGAAGTATTTCCAGTTTGTACTGGTGTTATAGAGATCAGCCATACAGTTAAGATCAGCCTGTACACGTGTCCATCCAGCGTAGACCACATCCACAGTCTTGCTGACCATGAACACATTTGGGAAACAGGAAGTAATGGCATTGATGGCAGCAAAGACTGAGGCCGGTGCTTTTTTGTC
>NW_005189944.1:0-5416 GCF_000239375.1 Pundamilia nyererei
ATTCAAATGTTAGTCTTTTCAGTTGTTTCCCCACTTTTTTCCTGTTTCAAAATCAAACACCAGTTTGTGAGAAGATTATCTTCTTTTTTTTAATAGGCAGATAAATTTTTACATTGGAATTGGCTAATTTGTCTCTCTCAAATTATGAATTAAAATACATTAAACATCCCCACAAGCTCACAGTCTGTCATTTGTGCTCTTCAGGAGGTCATTCCATCTTGGGTGTTTGTTGAACTTTATTACTAAGACTAATCCTCACAATATAAGAAACATGGTTATACATTGGTCATAAATTACTGGAAAAACTATACTCCATTTATACGTTTTAAACAAAAATGTTTGAAAACTGTAAACTTTGTGACAACTTAAATGTTTGGCTGATGTTGCTGCTGTAAACAAAAGACACTCATTACTTACACTAAAACTTCTTTTGTTGATCTGTTCCAGTTTTACAGCTGTGGCTGCACTTGTAGGAAACACCCTCCTTCAAAACTGATAAAGATGGTTTGGTCCAAAAGGAAGATGCGTCTGGTCATCATTATACAAACAGCTGTCAAACGGTAAAGCTCTGCAAGTCAAAGAAGCTTCATTTATGAGGCCCAATATTATGCAAAATAAGCCTAAAATGTTTCAAAACTTTCTATTTAACAGACTTCAATGAAGTGAACACAATATCCAGAATGTATGCAACAAAACATAAAGCAAAAAAAACAAATGAAACTCATTTTAGCTCAACTTAGCAGTGACCAAGAATATTATTTGACTTAAATTCTCCTACAGTGAATACTTCTGACAATTTTTATCTCCTCCTGCTGTTTATTCCAGGATCCTTTTTCTTTTTCTGTGAATATGACGACAGATGTTTGTAAAATTATGAGAGTGAATGGCACTATAGTTTTTTATACATGTACAAAGAGAAATAACACAAGGAGGGTAATGGCTGTTGGGGAGATCGTGGCTCAAGAGTTGGCAGTTCGTCTTGTAATCGGAAGGTTGCCGGTTCGAGCCCCGGCTCTGACAGTCTTGGTTGTTGTGTCCTTGGGCAAGACGCTTCACCCGTTGCCTGCTGGTGGTGGTCAGAGGGCCCGGTGGCGCCAGTGTCCGGCAGCCTTGCCTCTGTCAGTGCGCCCCAGGGTGGCTGTGGCTACCATGTAGCTGCCATCACCAATGTGTGAATGTGTGGATGACTGACTGTAGAGTAAAGCGCTATACAGGCCATTTACCATTTAATAACTGAATACATAAAATAGTGAAGTACACAGCCTCCACAGCAAATAAAGTATAAGGCATAGTTGGTATGCAGTGCTCAACTTTTATAGGCATTTGTCAGGTCCATTCATAAAGAGCACATCACATCATCGCAGTAAGTAAAGTGTTTCTTCGCTGGAGCTAGACTGAAATGATAAATTATGACCTGGTCATGGTCCCCTGTCCTCCTGCTATCTCTATTCTCCTCTTCCCAGTCTAAGTCCGTGTATGTGTATGAGTGTATGGCTCAGTACGTACTTTGCTTATTTCCTCTCAGAGTGGGCGTGGCTTCCTGAGACTGGTGCACCTGTTTCACATTAACACTTTAACTCTAATGTGCACTCTTAGAAATAAATGCCAGCATATTTAACTGGAATGAAAATGTTTACCACTCTGTGCAATAAATCATGTTAATGACTAACAATCGTCTTTTGACCTTTTTACAACAATCATGTGTTCTGTGTTCATGATAGATTTTAAATGACTGTTTTCTAATGTTTCTGCTGTAGTTCTCATAGGGATCGTTTTCCTGGGAAGACTATGGATAATGGAATTCCCAGTTTCGAGTTGATGACCACTCGTGTCATGTGGACACACAGGGTGAACCCTGCGTTAACTTAACAAGTCGATGCGACCAGTTATCCTGACTGCCACGTTAGGGTAAGCAAATCCAGATACCAGATACCCTTATACTACAAAGTAAGTCTGTGTTTGCAGCTGAGAAGATCTGGAGAAGTTTGCTTACCGTTTGACCTGTAGACAACTCAAGGCAAGTAACCCTAAGACAGTGAAGATAAAGAGAACAACTGAGCTAAACATTAAAGGTCAACATTTACATGTGTCTAAAAGGGTATTTCAGAATTTTTAGCCGAGACAGCACATTACATTTCTCTTTATCAGTCATGTGAACGTTGAACTCCAGCTGAGTTAAACTGGACTGAACTACATCAAAGCCAAAACGGAGAAGTGTAACAGAGGAATTATAATAGATAACTGTCATCTGCATAAAAACAACAAAGCATTTAATAAATTATAACAAAGATTATTTATAAATATGATGATGAGCAAGAGTCCTAAAAAAGCAACACAGTAATTTAGCAGTCCATTACCTTATGTAATTTAAATCTAATTTACTACTTGAACCAAGGCAGTTATTGTGTAGTGTTGTTTTTAAACCCTGAGTGGTGTTGGGGGAAAAATCTGTATTCTTGTCATCAATAAAAAATTTACAATACTTTCACTTTCTTACTGAATTCAGAAACAAAACAGAAGAGAACAGAAATACTGCGAACCAGAAGAAACCGAAAAAGAAAGAATAAGAAAGGAAGGAACAGGAAACATAGTAGAATACAATTACTAATAATAAACATAAACAAATAAAAAATAATAATAAACAAACAAACATATAAGCCACAAAATGTAAGCAATTACATTTAAATACAAATAAAATATTTATTGTGTACCGTAAGCATCTGAGGGGAGAAAGTATCCAGAACTTCATTGTTGTTTCTTCAAATGTAACAAATGCATAATGCCACACTGTTAAACGTCTGTCATAAGAAGAAAACACAAATATTTTAGAAATCTGTCAAAAACATCTTTGAAAGAACAAATTACTAAATTTACTGAACTGAAATTATATTTTTATTCACAAATTGAAGGCAACACACTGGCCTTTACTGAGAAGTCAGAAATTAATCATTCAACATTCAACAAGTAAAGTAATATTTTCTGGTCAGAAATGAAAGTAATCGAATGTAATTTAATATCTCAATCAAAAAATGATAATGTGCTAAAAATGTTTTTTTTCCCGATCATTACACTTGAAAATTCATAGATTGGTAAATGATAATAATAATTTTAAAATGTTCCAGGAAAAAAACTGAAAACTGAGGTGCGTTTCCATTCTTTGTTTAAAGCATCTCCTGTCTACTCTGTGGCACTAAATCTGCAAACCTTAACAAAAGACACTCACGTCTACCAATTAAAAGCACATTAGCCTAATCACCCAGTACAAAAAGAAAGAACCATCCATTATTGCTCACTTTGTAAATTTTATCGGTGCATTTCACCAGAGAGATGGCTCCGCTCCACTGCAAGGGCACCCGAAAGTCATTAACATTAATGGAGATGGTTGGAAATGTGTTGACAAATCAAATGAGGTGTGCAATTACCAGCAACCAATCCTTTTTTTTGATATGTGGTTTATAAAAAGTGTCTGCATGTATCAGGACATGAAATTACTGGATGCGAATTGCACTGTTTCTTCATCATTTAATCAGTGTGCTTGACACCTGTGATGCCTTAATATGCAGAGTGCCCACTGTATGTGTTGGTCATTCTGGCCACACACAGCTACACAATCGGGAGATCCTTTTAATATTTGTAATAAAACTTGATTGTCATCTCCCTCTTGGCAAGAAGTGTAGCATAATTTACTTTTTAATATGTCACAGTTTATGTCCAGCTTGGCTCATCTTGGATTCCATTCAGGTCTTTTAATCCAATGTTATCTGATGTACGGTCGCAGTTTTTTAAACTGAAATTGTGTCGTGTATTAAATATACATGGATATAATCTAAATAGGAGAGTGTTGTGACTTTGCTCTTTTATCAAAACAGAAAGGTTAACAGTATAACCACTGATTGCCACCCGATCAACACCTGTTAAGAGCAATGCAAATTTGTGAAACAAAAATGAGCAAACCCACTGTGAAAGTGGGAGGAGGTGAGTGTTTTGGACTTGTGAGGGAACTCCTCTTAAACTGTTGCAGACTACGTGTGATCCTCGACCTCTAGTGCCTAATATACTGAACATTATTTACCATCAAATTCTGAGCCTTCCATGGGTGAAGATATTCTTACTGTGCCACGTGTAAATGTGCACATGTGAATTTATACTTTGCTTTGATGCAGGCTGTGAAAGTCTGACACACTAACAAAGTCACTGTAATAGTCATCAAACATGGTGTGGATGGCTCTGATATAGGGGTGAAATAAAGGAATGACATGGAAATCACACTGCTGAGAAAAGACCTGTAGAGATGTTTTACTTACATACTGATCTATGTTTTGAATTGTGATCACCATTTTTAGAAGTATCCAAATTCATGGGCTGCATCCTCAGTCAGGTTGACCGGAAGTAAACGGCTGTAAAATGGGACGGTCTAGTCTTCAGATTTGCGTCACCGCTTTCTCGGTGGAGTTAAATAAACTTGGCCGTCTGCTCCTTGCTATCTAAAATATAACAGGACACTGGAGTTATATCTCGACCACCTCACACTTCTGTTTAATCAGTTTTCTGTTTGACGTTTACTCAGCTGTATAAAAACTAATCTCTTGCTAATCTTACTAAACTAATCTAATAACTTTGATCTCAGCCAAACTGATTTACTCAGGAACAAATAAAACACTGAAAAAGGACAAACAATAACATTTTTAGGTTGTCTAAGTGACTTATATATTACGTTTAACCTGAGTAGTAAAAGTTGGCGGAGAGATCTGAAAAGGATGTGCCAGGAGTTTGCCATTCTCAGCGGCTCTAGTCACCCTCGAGCTCCCGGCTAGCTATCGAGCTGGTGGGTAACAGACGTCTCCAAAAACGTTGGACGTCTTGATAAACCGAGCAGATATTTGAAGTTTACACACCTACTTTCTTGCCTGAAAATATGTTAAAAGTTTATTTTGTGACCCAGAAAGATTAATAAGAGTAATATTAAAACTTAGTAGCGGCCGCCATTGTTGAAAACTGGAATTGGCTGGGCTGTGCTATGAATTCTGGGATATGGTGGGCCACGAAGGACACACCTGACCCATACTTCAAATTCGGGGAAAAGGAGGACACATTTGTCGGCTGCATTCAGAATCAGAATCAGAATACTTTATTGATCCCTGGGGGAAATTATTTTTTGTTACAGTGCTCCATTTTAAACCAACATTAAGACAAGACAGACAATACACTAACTAAGAATAGTATAATATATACACATATATACATACATAAGTCACTCATAAATAAATAGTTGGAAAAGAAACATGTGTAGCTGTAGTAGCAAACAGTGTGTTAAGTGGATGCGTTGTACAGGGAGATGGCCACAGGCAGGAAAGATTTCCTGTGTCGTTCAGTGGTGCTTTTCGGTAATCTCAGTCTCTCACTGAACGTGCTCCTG
>NW_005189945.1:0-5416 GCF_000239375.1 Pundamilia nyererei
ATTCTGATTCTGATTGTTTCAGGATGACCTGCCATTATCCAATGACACATCTGCTTACCTGTATCTTTTGCTCATTTCTCCTCCTCTTCTTTTCTCTTGTCCATCTTCCATTGGTTTTAATTTTGCACTCCAGTATGAACCCCCCAACCCGAGGATTACGACAACACAACCTAATAGACCTACACCTTAGTTCACAGATTCGCTTTGTCTAAGGTTTATTTCTGGAATTTCGCACAACCCAGGTTCAAATCATGAATAGATAATGGGCTTGGATTTACATCATTATGAATGAAATGTGTTCTATTTGGAAGAAGCAGGCCCCCCTCCCCTTTCGACGGGTTGCGTGTGAGACTTTAAATCATCAAACTGTAAATTATTAATTTTAAATTGTTATTGATCCCTTTACCCCGAATCCTAAAGTGTATATTTATTTTCTTACTCTTCTTATATTTATGGTTTGTTTACTTGCACTGCTGTAACTGTAGCCTCGTCGTCTCGTGTCTCTATATACTGGACTGTATCTAGCGGAGATGACAATAAAATTTACGAAAAGTGAGCGCGAAAAAACATCGGTGCAAATTATAAGTCTGTATCATAATGTCTGGTGTTTTCGTGTTTTTTTTATTTTTTATTTTGTTTTATTTTGCTAATTGGTTATTAGATGCTGCTCCAGCCAGCCAGAGAATCCCCCGCCACCCCGCCCTCTCCACCCTGCGCAGCAAGCAGCAGGCGCACCTCGCAAACGAAGGGCGTACTTACTCCCAGCAAATGGGCGATAGAAAACCCATCGGTGCCTATGCCATTCCCGATATGAGCTGGCATGATGTTGGGGCAGCATGAGCACGAGTAATTTTTTTTTTTTTTTACCGATGCCCGTGATGCCGATATTAGAATACAAATCAGTGTAAGCATGTAACGGTTATGAGCAGTATGAGGAAGGAAACTGTTCTTGTAACAAGAAACAAAGGCACTGATGAGCAGTCAGGCTTGCACCACTGTAGCCTAACCTTCATTTCTGCTTGCATATGTTTCTACAGTAGAACAACTGAGGCAATGGCTTTGAAGTATCGTTAGGCTCTTTTTCATCTTTGTTTTTTGACCAGTAGGCAACAGGTGAAATGTCTTGCCCAAGGACACAACAACAGAGACTGTCGGAGCCAGGGCTCAAACCGGCAACCTTCCGATTACAAAACGAACTGCCAACACTTGAGCCACGATAACGTATTGAAATTAACACTGCACTATACATAGTATAGGGTTATAATACAGATAAATACTTATTGGTCAGTCAGTACCTGTGACAGTCAGAGTTGTTCCAGGTGAAATGTTCCCCCCACACTGTAAAATCTAATTAGTTCACAGAACTCAAATAATCTATGTAAACTCGTTGCCTCAAAAAGATTGAGTAAGATGATTAAGCTAGGCCAACTTACCCATTTTGAGTACACTGTAAAGCCTCTTTAGTTCCCAGAACTCAACAAAACTATGTAAACTTGTTGCCTCAAAAACACTAAGTAAAGCTTGCTTAAGATGACTGTTAGGACAACTTATTCATTGCAAGTCTGCAGTATTAAGAATAATTTGATATTTCTGACTGTACAATACTAATTGTTTACCTACTTACAAACATTTTAAGTTCAACTAAATGAAAAAAACAATTTGTGGTAACCTGAATATGATTAAAAATAATTAACAACACTTTTTGTAATGATGTTAAAATCAGCCCAACTTTTATTTTCAAACACAACAAAGTACAACAGCCAACTTACTGGACACTGTTCTGCTGAACAACAAACAATTTGCCATCTCTGTTATAATCTTACAATGAAACAAAGTCTCAGATTTAATTATTCTGAAAAGTTTAGGCCTTCAACAACTTTGTTTTATACTTACATTACTTATATAATAAAAATAAAATATTTGTTGTTCTGTCACAAGTGAAGTCTCTGATTTAAACAACACATTTGTTTTGCATTCCAACAAAGGAGCTGGAATGTTGTAATATTTTAAGGATGGCTTGTTTCCAGTCCAGGCATTACAGCCTGAATGACTATCATGGATCGAGGTGATCCAAATTTAAGTGCAGAAGAAAGTCTATAACTTCCCTTAAGTACAGTGGCAGTGGATGTGGGTTGGAGACGCAATGAGCTTGAACCTGCAGGCGACCATCTTCACTGACCACACCATCTGTGACGGAGGACTCATCTCTCCTGGTGTCCTTCAAGCAAACAATTATATTTTTTGGAACATGAACTTAATTGCTTTCTTAAAACATTTTTTCTGCATTTGGTATAGAACAGATTCCAATTTAGACAATCTCAGGCCCCCTCCCCACCGGAGAGGTGACAATCAATGTCTTACTTGTCATTCTAGATTGCCCTAACCACCACCCAACATACAATAATGTCATGAAAGCATCATTTTAAAAAGGGCTATGCAAACATGGCCAATAACTTTCATTCTAATGACAGGCTCCGACAACCGCAGCCGACAAATTCCATCCTCCTTTTCCCCAGATTGCCCTTTCTGTATTGGATTATGGGTGTATAGTATTTAATTCTGCTGCCAGAACAAGTCTTCGTAAGTTAAATAGTATCCAATATCAAGCGTTAAGACTTTGCTCAGGTGCATTCAAAACAACATCTGCAGCAGCACTACAGGTAGAAATGAGGGAAATGCCATTACAAATAAGAAGGGCAAGTTTACAAGGACATGGTCAAGACCATCCAGCAAAAACTGTTTTCCATACATGCTGGGAAAAAGAGAAAATGGAATTGAAGAGCTTTGGGTGGAGAGTGGGACAGAAAGCAGCTGACCTTACTCTGGACAAGATAAACACAAGTCAAACAGTGCCACTGCCTACAATACCACCATGGATGCTCCCTGATGCAGTGGTAGATTTCACATTGTTAAAAAAAAGAACAAGGAGAAGGGTTTTATCTTAAATTCACATACAGCACAAGAATATTTTAATCAGTATTATAGTTATGTCAAAATCTACACAGATGCATCAAAGAATACAGCCAACCAAAGTGGGATAGCATTTATAGTTCCTGAATTTAATATCAAGGTGGGAAAAGGATCAGTGACGATTTATCAGTGTACACAGGGGAAATGGTTTCCATATTGTTAGCTATCCAGTGGATTGAGGAAACGAAACCACTAAGGTCTGTGATATGTTCAGACTCGAGCTCATCACTGGCCAGCCTGCAAGACAGTCACTCAGACTGCAGACCTGACATTATTCAGACTTATTATGATGGGGCTTGTAGTCACATTCTTATGGGTACCAGCGCATCGTGGAGTTAAAAGAAATGAAATGGCAGATAGGACAGCAAAAGTCGCAACAAGGAGACCGATGGTAGATATGTGAGTAGGACGGAGCTCAAGAGTAGAATACGATACAAAATGAAGGAAAGGTGGCAAAAGCAATGGGAGGAAGAGAGGAAAGGGCAGTGGTTGTACAAAATCCAAAGGAAAGTGGGGGGGAATGAGAAGTACAGGATGAAATAGGAGAGAGGAGACGATTATATCTCGACGGAGATTCGGACACACTGGTTTAAATAGCACATTATTTTTAATAGGTAAACACTGTACATGGGAGTGTGAATGCAGTAGGGAACAGGAAACAACAGAACATGTTTTATTGCATTGACAGAAGTATAATATTAAAAGGAGACAACTGATCAAAAAGCTGGACGATATGAAAGTGAAGTTTGACTTGATTGATTTATTTCACGTGAGCTTTATAAGTGACAGTTATCAGGCTGTATTTCGGTTTTTAAGGCAGACCCATTTCATCAGGGTTATTTTTTTTTTTTTTTTTTTTTGTCATTTCGGGCCTCACTCCACACCAGTTGGTGGCGGTAATGCACCATTTTGCTTTTTGCCAACCGCCAATAAACCCTATACAGAAGAAGAAGAACACTTGCGCTCTACCGGAACCTCACCACGTGACACAGGCGGAAGTAAACAAACAAAGGCATCAACACCGTCCCACGCGTGTGTGTCTGATCACAGAGACTGCTGTATTGAGTGTGTGAGCTGCCGCACTAACAATGCCTTCAGTTCAGTATCTGAGAGAGTTTATCAACGAGCGACTAACTGCTGCTGCTGAACAAATATTCTTGGAGTTTGAAAAAACGATCGTCCGGTACGAGCAAGAGATCGACCGTCAGCGCAGACTGATGGATATCACCTGGAAACCCGAAATAAAGCTGCACAGGACAGGTGAGTGTCACTCTGATGGAGGATCCTAATCACAGCTCTGCGGGACATTTATTATTGTGAAGGCTTTTTGGAGACGTAAGTAAGCAAAATGTATTTATATTCCACTTTTCACACGTTTTCAAACCCCCCGCCGTCTTTCGCTACTCAGGTTACACTTCAAAATGTTATTGTTTGGCTTTTTTCAGTATTTTATTTGTTCCTGAGTAAATCGGTTTGGCTGAGATCAAAGTTATAGTTTTTACACAGCTGAATAAAGGTCAAGCAGACAACTGATTATCAGTAGTATGAGATGCTCGAGAATATACTGTATAATATAGGCTACGGTATCCTGTTATAGTTTAGATAGCAAGGAGTTTATTAAACTTCACATTAAACAATCTGCAAATTTCATTAAAATTTAATAAACTATCATCTTGTCTTTATTGTTAGTTAGCACATACCTTAAACATTTAAAGCTGTAAGCTAATGATAGTTATATAAGAGCAGATGCATGGTGGTGCAATAAGCTGTACGTTGTACGGCCAATGGATGCATGATCTGATTAGTCGACTAATCGCAGAAATAGTCGGTGAGTAGTCCATATCAAAATAATCGTTTGTTGCACCCCTAATTTATATGCCACTTTTGACAGATAAAAATAAATAAAAAATTATATTGGGAACTACAGTGAATGACAGAGAAAAACTGCACTGTAGGCTCCACCGAGCGAGATACTTAGTGGTGAGATATGTCGAAGAAGGCCGGCTTCACCCCATTCTTGGATCGCAAGAAGTCACTCGGAGACAGTGAAGTCCAACTTCAAATCTGTATTCCGCAAAGCATCTCCATATGGAGGTGTTAAGCAAGCAACCAGTGCCACTAGTGATGTGTCGGTGGCGAACGAAACGGCTCTTAGAGCTGGATCTTTGAAGTGAACGACGCGTACAAGCTCCGAAGCGCATACAAAATGCAACAGAAGTCCTCCAGGATGCTAGGCGCAGTGTTGAGCTTTTGTTACCTAGTGGCTACACAAGCCAAGAAGTACCAACGACCCGATTTGGTGTGTGGTAGCTGAACCACTTCTTCGCACGCTTTGAGGTGAAGGGACCAGAGGCAGCAGCAGCAAAAACATCGGACAGCAGCAGCAGCCCAAGCCTCATAGTGCAGGAATATGAGGTGAGGCGCACACTGAGGGCAGTGAACCCCA
>NW_005189946.1:0-2801 GCF_000239375.1 Pundamilia nyererei
ATGAAACTGTGACGTTTGAGCCACTTCCTGTTCTCAGTCCCAGCGTCCTGATCACCGAGGTTTCTGTTGCTCTGATATCTGATATTGATTATATTGGTAAACAGGCTGTAGCATAAACATCAGGTCTGTTCTGAAAACTGGCTTTATTTTTTCAAAGTAAGGGAATATCTATGGTCTCATTTAGGTGTTATTTTGGTACTTTACACATCACACAGTTTCAACAACTCCTTATATGGTACAAGTTCCTCTATTCTGTCTGGCTTCCTGTATTTATTAATATGCTTGTATAGCTCTACACTAACTTCCTGTTTTTCAGTCTGGCTGAGCACTTAGTTTGTGAGTCAAAAGTGGCCTTGCTTTACAAACCTTCATTATTAAAGTACATAAAACAATATAATCAGAAAATAAGCACTAAGAATATATTAATTACATGACAGTTCTCCCCCTTTTGGTGTTTTCTAAGAAACACGACATAATTCCTAATTTATCCCATTAAGTTTACTTGCATGTTAAAAGGCTAAAATATAACAAAAGAGATTATTAAATTAAATGAAACCTTTCAATTGTCCAACCTTATCTGTCCCCTCAACAGGTTGTATGTTTGCAATGTTTCCTTATTATTTTGTCATAATTACTTCTATCCACAACAAATAAATCAAGCTCTAAGACAGCACCTGTGAAATGTGAAATGTCCTAAATCTACTTCTTACACCCCCTTTTTTACCCAGAATCCCAATTTAAACCCACTCCTGACTTCTCTCAGTGCTCACTGTAAACTCCAAACAGATACAATTAGCTTTTTCTGGTAAAAGGTCCTAGATTATTTTGTCAATCTTTGGAAACATCCTCTATAGAGTTAACCCGTTTCATCGTTAAAACTTAGTCCTGATTTCTTCGCCCCCTTTAACGGGTAGAGCATATCCGGCCTGAAGACTGCGTTTGGGCAATTTACATAACATAGAAATCCTACAACTATTCAATCTAAACAACAAATTTTCTGAATCTGGGCGATTCTCTGTGCTTCTTTTGAGTCCCCCTTTCTGATGGTTGGCTTCTGGATTCTCGCTCTGGTCCTGAAATCTTCTCCTGTAAAGGATAGAAAACAAAACGCCTCTCTCTGCTACGCCTCAATAATCTACTGTGTTCATCTATTGTTCCCTTAATTATTCAAAGTTGGTTCAAAATATCATGTTCTGGGCTCTATCCTTTATATTAACTTTACTTAATCTTTACTTAATCTCAATGTTCTTTATGTGTGTGAGCAACACTTTTAGTTTTATTTAACACACCCAGGGTCAGATATACACCATCACCATATCAGCATAAATCTCCGCTAGAAAGCACACTCCAAAATTTTGTCTATCAGGGTTTACGCTTCTTTTTGCTTCAAGCAGATACATAACATGCAAAAGTTACAGTTAATGACAGTTAGACAAGTTTCCGTTATCTGCAACATTTTGTTTCAACCGTCTCGCCCCCCCACGTTTCCTGTTGACTTATTCATGGCATACTTATCTTTAACACCTTCTGCATCACTAGTTGCTAAGCAAAGATAAAGCAAAATGTGTTCCACCTTTACCCTAGAAAATAAATCTATGTGATGTTTGTGTATGTAAGCATGTTATGCATTCATTCACTACACTCGTCATCCCTGCAATATATCAGTTCAGACAGTCACGCTGAACGAAGCTATTGAACTTCTTAGGGCTGAGTCCTTAACAACTCTTTATGAGCAAACTTTGCAATATGTATAAGAAAATGATTATAACTGCTTATTCTAATAAAAATAGATCAAAGAGAAAACAAACATTTTCAATCAGTTAAGCTTAAGAATATAAGCAATTACTCATGTGTCAGTTTTACCGTACCTAAATGATCAAACACCCAGAAAGTCATAAAATGATCAAAAAGCCCCTTATTTCAAATTAAACCCAAAATCCCCCCTTTGACACATTTTATGTGTCAAATAAGCTAAAGACCAGCTACTGAAACTGAAAATACTTCACCACATCTTAGGAAATTAAAAGAAAAAGGTTAGTCATATTATTTCTCTAAAAACCTCAGCGATTCTCCTCTCGAGTATATTTGCTCCGGACCTCCAAACCTGTGTTTAAATAATAAAATCAGTTTAATTATCATGTTAGATCTTTTGAACTCCTGGCTCCATCCAGAGCCTGCATCCTCGGCACTTCCTAGAAAAAAACCCTGTGTGTTAACCTGAACTTCACATTTAAAACTCAGTTTCCCCCCTGTCCTTCCCTCACTGTGATCCACTCTGTGCTATAAGAAACAAAACTTGAGACAGAACAGTTATCAGTCATGTGCCTCATACAAAATTCATATTTTTAAATTTCATGTTGCTCCTCTGAGTGTAATGGTACTTCTTTTAATTTTGACTTTATCAGAGCTAACCAAAATGTGTTTTCTCTCTCTTTCTTTCTCTCGCTAGTATCACCTACCCTTACTGATCGTGCTCTTTTTAATAATTTACTGTTTTAAAGGGAAAAAACCTCAGTCACTTGGACCAGTGTTTGTTATTCCATAACTGTATTTTCAATGTAAGAACTCTACCATTCCCCTATATACTTCCGAAATTTTTCTTTGGTTCTAACTATTTTCCTTCTATAAAATGTCATTGACTTCTACAGCGGCCTGCTTTGGTTAATGGTAACATCAGTAATATCAAACATTTTCTCCCCTTCAGCATTTGGCATTTTCCCAACAATATAATGTGATACCATCATCTAAACCCAGTCAATAAAACAACATTTTCTTAAAGCAAACATCAGCAACCCAAAATT
>NW_005189946.1:3862-5416 GCF_000239375.1 Pundamilia nyererei
TGGGATGCTTAGGACTCATATTGCACTGCTGGAAATAGTTTATTTTGATGCATATGCTGCTTTTTTGCAAATTTGCACTATAATATTTATTTTCGTTTTTCCTGCAGTGTATAGAAATTGGTGTATTTCAAAAATAAAAGTATGAAGACACTCAAAATAAATTTCCTGTGGTGGGAAACTATTTTGTATTTACAGTTTTGAGGGATAAGCCTCTTAAATTTCTAACTAGAAATATATATTAAAAAACAAAAACTATTTTAAATTTTTTTGTAGTTTATTGCTCTTTTTTGCAATTTATGTAGTTACTATGCACTTAATGCATACATATTATTAAAATTTGGGCTATAATGGTTGTATTGATGTATAGCAACTTGAAATCCTCCCAAAAATGGCACTACAACATGTAAAAATATAATATAAGCTCTGGCGGACTTGGTTCTATGGTAGGTCTTGGTTAATAAAACCCCCTCTATTAAAATAAGAAAACAAGCCAAACCTGTCAGAATCAACCCATCACTCAAACAGCAACCCCAAAAATCTCAATCACAGAAAAGTTTTGCCTCAGGTTCTTCAACGTCCTGACATAATGTTGCTTGTTTCTCCAAATGTAATTCAAATTAATTCGATTTATATTATTGATTAGACTATTGGAAACATAAAGTTTGTGATGGATAAATCAATCGAGAGATACCTTCTGTTTTAGTAAGCAAGATGCGTCCAAAGATGGAGAGGTGTCTTTGTAGCCAGCTATTTAAAATCTGTCAGGTTAGGGCTGTGTGCAGGCAGGAGTGGAAGTAGAAGGACCCAATGTGCAGACACTCGGAGGCGGAAAGTAACTCAAAACTCAGCTTTTATTGCTGGATGGCAAAAAGTGGCAAACATAACAAAAATCCAAATAAACTTATATGACCAGGCAGACAGAACACACAGCATAAATGAGACTAGATCACAACACAGACACAGAGAAACACAGGGCTTAAATACACAGAGGGAGCAATCAGGGAATGGGTAACAGGAGGGAAACACAGCTGGGGCAAATCAGTCCTAACGAGACAAGGGGAAGCAAACCAGACACATTAACATCAGACATGGACTTTCAAAGTAAAACAGGAAACATAACACAGACTCACAGGCAGGCACTATAACAAAGGGAACAGAGACGTGGGACCACGGCAGACACAGACACTGACTGGACGTGGGGATACAGCAGACAGGGGAGACAGCAACTATGGAACACAGACAGAAAACCAGAACACTAAAACTCTAACCAAAACCCCACCCAGAGAACCTTAGCTAAGAATAATCCTAAAACCTTTAAAGCAAAGCTAGAATATAATGAAATAACAAAATCAAAGAACCAAAAACACAAAACACTGGGTCAACGACCCAGGGACCCTAACACAATCTTTTTATATTTCTGGGTAATATGCTCAAAATGTAGATTTTCTCTATTATTTGTGTTCTTTGACATTTTAATACCCAAATATTTAATGTCAGTTTTAACAGCTATGTTAAGAGAGCTACTAGGTCACAATCATGAATAGTTAATAATTC
>NW_005189947.1:0-5413 GCF_000239375.1 Pundamilia nyererei
CCTCTTTGGAGGGAGGGAGGACTGTGAGGGTGGGCCTCACCACACCCGCTGGAGGAGAAAAGGTTGAAGATAATCGAGAAAAGAGATACAAATGTACAAACATCTGAATAAATATATAGTCAGTGATTATTGATCAAATCTTTTTTTATCATGTAGTTAATAACTTGACCCTGTGATTATTTTCATATTTGAAACTGACAAAGCTAAAGCACTCATGAGAATACAGTTAAAACTTCACATCTGTTTCTTTCACTTCCTTTAAACTTAATTTCAAATTGATCAACCATGAATAAAAACTTGATGTAAGTATACTTAGTAAAAAAAATTAAAGTCGACAAAACATAATTCAATATTTGTTTTTACTTTAAATAAGTAAAAATACATTTTAATTTAAAGTGAGCTAAAACTTCACTATCACAGATTTTAATATTTTAACCGGATAATATTTAAAGAAGCAAAAAACAACCAAAAGGAACATTAAAAATTGTTTTCTGTAAATTCAGTTCTTTAAAAGACTGAATGAATATTGATTGAAGAAAAGTTTCTTCTAAAATTATGACATTGAGTTAATAATAATCATTGAATTTGATCAAAGTTCTGTTTAATATATTAAAAAAAAAATGCTTCATAAATACTACATTTTATAAAAATGACAAATTTCTGGTACTTACAGCCAACGATGAGTTTGGTTCCTCCGCCAAATGTGTACCACAGTGATACAAACTGATTAAGTGGCCGTACAAAAACCTCCTGCACTCTGATCAAGCATCTAACAACTGAAAATGAACCCTTTTTCATGTAAAACATCACAGTACACCTGATTACATGTAGAAAATAATTTAACTAAAGTGACTTAAAATAATTTAATGAATTCAAATCATAATTATCATAATTGTATTTTTACTAAGAACTGAAAGACAAAACTTAATTTTCACATAAACCTATAGCTATTTAAAAACACACACACACACACACACACACACACACACACACACACACACACACACACAAAACTGCTTAAAACAGCAAACAAAAAAACACTTTAAAAATCATGAATTCAGAAATTATGACAATATAATTAAAAAAAAGCTAAACAGGTATATTGTATTTGTTGAAACCAAAATCAAAAAGTAAACATACAAACCAGAGTGCCATTTTAATCCAGGTGGTAAAAATACATAAATGTTTCCAATATATTTTCCTCTATTACATAAAATTATTAATGGTATTAATTCAAACAATTTTTCTTCTGATTCTGTGCCCACATTGCCCTCAGTGTGTTGAGAGCAGAGAAATGATTTCCATAGAGAGGAGGCTTTGCATCATCAGCTGATCCTCCAGAGAACTGAGAAGGTTTATAGTCCTGTGACTTCAACACTGCAGGACTCACATCTGTCAGTCAACACAGCAGAAAGCACAACCACCATGACTCTCATCACCATCCTCATCTGGACGCTGACCTGCTGCTGTTTTACAGGTTCATTCACTCAGCAACATTTCAAACATGATGTGCTGCTTTTTCTCTCATTGATTTCTGCTGATAAATGAATGATTTGTTTCTGTCTGCAGGAAGCAGCGGTCAGGTGACTGTGACTCAACCTCCAGTAGTGACATCTACTCCTGGAACCACTGTCACTCTGACCTGTAGGACCAGTCAAGCTGTTCACAGATGGTCTGATGGTGATGATGCTATGTTCTGGTATCAACAGAAATCTGGACAGACTCCAAAGCTCCTAATAAGATATGCGAAAAAGGTTGAGTCAGAAACACCATCTCGATTTAGTGGCAGTGGAAGCAGCTCTGACTTCTCTATGACCATCAGTGGAGTTCAGGCTGAAGATGCAGCAGTTTACTACTGTCAGAGTCAACATAACATAAACAGTGCTTGGGTGTTCACACAGTGATTTGTAGTCGTACAAAAACCTCCCTCAGTCAGATGGCAGAGACACTGAGCTGTTACAGCAGGAACTGACTGCAGCTGATGAAGAGGAAGAAACTCTGACACAGACCACTGAACACAGTAACTTCACCAAGCACTAAATACTCATCTACTCTTCTTTGGGGGAATTTTGAAAAAAAGGATTTATTTTTAAACATCTGGTTCCACCAACTCACAGTTTTGTTTCTTTTTTACATTTCCCTAATAGTCACATTGCATTAAGACTTTGTTGTTTGTTTGTTTATTTTTTTAAGCTTTATATTCCCAATATCGTCCCATGAAGGCCATGAAGATCATTAAAGCTTGATCGAAACTTTAACTTGTTGTTGTCAACACTTTTTAGCAGTGATCTCTCTCACACAAAGTTTTCTTCAAAAATCATATTGATCAGAGCAGCAGGTGTGTTCCTTTTCCCACTGTGAGTTCATGCCCAGCCTCTCTGATCTTTGCATTACCACAGATCTACTTTCAACCAATTCTCTTGGCTTTGTGTCGGAGTGCTGCTGTATCAGTAGTTCTGTCAGTACAAAACCAGAAGTACCAAAAGGACAAGCTGTGGTTATCGCAATAAGCTCATGTTTACTATCGTGGGTGTCAGTCTGTCATATGTAAGGAATCATGATCTCGTCATCAGCAGATCTTGATGAGATTAGACTTAATAACCTTTTCTGCACTGGACATCAGGTTCCTTCTTTGATTTTTGGGTTATGTCATGTGGATAAAACATGTGCATGTGACAAAAAGAAAAAAGAAGTTTAATAGATCATAATAAGTTTAGGTAGTATGTTTTGCCAACACACCAAAGCCATGTTCCTGTTTTTTTTTCTTAAAATTTTTTGATTTTCAGCAGATAAAAACACTATGTCGTCACTTTTTTCATTTACATACACATATACAGTATTTGATTTGTCCCAGATGTTCAGGCCAGATGCAGCCCTGCCGTTTTCATCTCTTCCCAGACTTGATTTTTCATGTGTTAGGCAAACAGGTTAATTTATAGTACACAACACTGAAATTATAGAACAATTATATTTAAAAATAAGACAGAATGCTTAATAATATGGATCACTGCAAGCTTTATTGGCAAAAGTATGAATCATTAATATGGCAGTTATTAGGCACAATCACATCCAGCTGCTACACATGTCACTGTGTAAGTTACTGTTATCAAATAACTTCATCTGCAAACTTTCAAACTCATATTGATCAGAGCAGCAGGGATGTATCTCCTGCTCCCCCACACTAAGCTCCTGTCCTGGACTTCAGCAGCCCCTCCAGCCCTCACACCGGTTCTCGCGGAAGGACTTGGACTGCCAGTAGTCATGATGGTTCACCCTGCAGGAGAACACCTCTGCGTTCATCCAGTTCTCTTGGCTCAGCATCAGGGTGCTGCTGCTGCTGTAGCGACTACTCTTCTCTTCTTCTAAGCTGTTCAGGACCCCCTCTGTCACCTCTGTGCCATCTACTTCCCATCTCACTTCAGCTCCCTGAGGAGAGTAGCCGGTCAGCAGGCAGGCCAGTGTGACTGGGCCTCCAGAGAGCTTCTCAGAGGAGGGTTGAAGCAGAGAGACTGAGGGTCTGACCATGGAGCCAGCTGAAGGAAAGATCACAGACACACAACGATAGATTAACCTCTACTGTAGGACAGATAGCTGACACGAGACAGTTATGATACATGACAGAGATTAACAGGCCTGTGGATTAACTGTATGATGATATTGTGATATAACAGAGGAGAGAAACTTAGAAATTGGAGGATATTAGGCTTTAAGAAAGTATATTTAATTAGTGAACGTACCGCCGTATTTGTTTTCTTGATGATAAAATTTAAGTGTGTTCAGGAAACGTTAAAGTTTGTCATCTGTTTGTTTCACTTCCTTATCATCACATCAGACTAACAAACTGTAAAGTCAACCCTTAAAGTGCATCTGTATGAAAACGAATTCATTTAGTCAACAGCATAAAATGTTATATCCAACATGGTGTCAAACATTTCAGTGCAAGTCATCATATCATATTTTCAGCGACAGACAGCTGAGCATTACAGTTATGATACATGACAGATATGAACAGCATTGTACATCACACTGTGATCAGACTGAGGAGAGTTGGTAATAAATAAGAGAACATAACACTTTAAAAAATATTAACAAATTGTGTTTTCACACTCAATTAGAATCTTTGTAAAAATTACAATAATTTAGAGTAAATGTCTTGTTGTTACAGTTTTTTTCTTGATGGTAAACAAACAGAGCTGGACTTTGTCATCTGTTTGTTTCACTTCCTTTTTACTACATCAGACTAATAAACTATAAACTCAGAGATAAAACCATTAATCTGCAAATAAATAAAAGATCTTCAAGACAAGAATGTTTTTATCCTGCCCACTGTTTGTAAAAATAAATAAAATCAAAAAATCCTTGTGCTATATTTTCAGTCTCTGATTTTGTGAAAGAAATATACACAGAATAAATGCAAAACAACCCCCCCCCCAACCCTTAATTAAAATGGATTAACTGAAGACATTTTCAGTACTATATAAACATTCAGTCATCATACTGTATTATATATTTAAACTCTTCTGATACTAAGTTTTCAATATCAGCCACTATGGCCAAGCCCCATCAAATATGCACATCATTTAAAACACCCAGAATAAAATCTCAGAAGATATTTCAAATAGTAATAGTATAATATTTTGTAGTAATGAGGAGATTTAGATACTTACAGTGAATGATGAGTTTGGTTCCTCCACCAAAAGTCCACCACAGTGATACAAACTCATTAAGTGGCCGTACAAAAACCTCCCACACTCTGATCAAGCATCTAACAACTGAAAATTAACTATTTTCCCCAGTAAACTTCACAGTTTACAAGGCAAAAGCATTTACTATCAAAATCATGTAACTATGTTTTTTTTAAACAATTTATGATCATTTTTATAATTTTTCTTCTGCTGGTTGATGCAAGAAACTAAAATATATACCAACAAATGTGGCATTTTAATCCAGATCCAACAAACTGATCTCATCTTTCCTAATCTATTTGCCAGTATTCTGTCAGAATCATAATTATGCAATAATAATTCATTTACGTATCAAAAGTATTGCTCCTTATATTGTCTTGTTGTTAGAAAAGTAGTTTCACTCAAGTTTTATATATAATAAAATAATCCAAAAAAATTTTCTTCTGACTTTCTATCCCATGTTCCCATGTGCTGAGAGCAGAGAAATCATTTCCATAGAGGAAAATGGACAAAATCCTCACCTGCTTTTCTATTGTTGTACTTTCATTAAGATCATTTTAGTGTATTTCTCATGTTTGTGTGCCCCTTATTTCCTTCAGTGTGTTGAGAGCAGAGAAATGATTTCCATAGAGGGGAGGCTTTGCATCATCAGCTGATCCTCCAGAGAACTGAGAAGGTTTATAGTCCTGTGACTTCAACACTGCAGGACTCACATCTGTCAGTCAACA
>NW_005189948.1:0-5412 GCF_000239375.1 Pundamilia nyererei
TCTGTGCAGAACTTACATGCATTTCATGTGTCTCTTTGCTTCTCAGAGTAAACACACCTGAACTAACCTCTGTTTCTTGAATATCAGATCTTTTGGCCTCACAAAATCTGCAAAAGTATTCACCTGAAAAACTCAATAAATCCAGAAATACTGTGTGCTCCTAAATTATCTGCTATGACACACTGTATTGTGCCCCTGACAAATTCTCCAAGATGTGCAATAAAAATCCCTTGACTTTCCAAAGTAACAAGATCACTCAACAGGGGCTCTAGAATCTTTTCATATCCAAGCACATGTAATGTGCTTCAAGTGAAGATTCCAGCACATAGTAGTATTTTTATCCTGCTGCAAAGCTGAATGGATTTTCCTAGAAAAAGGAGTAGCTACTGTAAATGAAACAAATTTGGATGGCTTGGGGGGAGGGCAGGAAGCTTTGCGGAAGGTCTTTGGCTGAAAGGAGACCTTGCTCCTGGCAAGGATTAAGTAAAAAGATATCTGCATTCTTGGATTATGTCTTTGTCCGTCCCTCCTCTTAACTTGATTTCCTTAATAGTTGATCACGTAAAATATTTATGTGTGTGTGTCTGTGTGTGTAGTTTGTGTGTGTGTTAGGTGGGAACTTAAATCTGTTTGCATATTCACATCTTGGGAATCTATTTTTCTTAGATAAAAAGAAACAAGAAAAAAGAAACAAAAAAAACAAGAACAGCAACAATTCCCCATGTTCTATGTAATTTATGATGGGGAGTTTAAACAAATTCACAACCTTTATAAAAGAATATAAAAACAGCTAATCAGTACACCGATTATGTGCCATGCTCCCATTTTCTGTTTTCAATTTTGTGAATGTCTCTACAAATGACAGAAGATGAAGTACAAACTAAGAGAACACACATAATCCACAGTTACAATAACAGCTATGATAACGTTAAAATGCATATCACTATTTACAACAAGCATTAGTTATTTTATTCATTTCCAACACCTACTATACAGCATCACTTGCTATGTGGACAAGTTGTCTCATCACGTTAATGTCCATGTAACTTGTGAAAGAATGTCTCATGGCATATCTGGGTCAGGTCGTGGCCAGCACACATCTAGCAGTAGTAGCAGTGGATTTCACTTAGACTACAAAAACAGATACCTAAATAAAATATGGTATTATAACCGATTGATTTTATGATTCAGTGCCCTAAGTTCAGTTCTAAGTATATTGCATTGCACAAGGACAGAAGTATTGAACATTAGGATAACTTTTAATTTATGAAATAAGAAAAAGAGACTGGACAGATGTCCCCTCTGGGTTCAAACTAATCGCCTTTAAGTGAGAGACGTTCTTTCAATTAGGGTGAAAACTATTCTCAGCTTTCCATTTACAGAGATACTGTATGTGACAAGAACACTCTTCTTTACTAGGGGATACTGAGGGAACAATATAGGAATTTGTGAATTAATTTATAAACAAGATGTTACAACTCCATTTAAAAAAAAGTTGGAAGCCTGTGTAAAATGTATGCTTTTATCTTTTTGAAAACATTTTTTAAGGCAACATCTTTTAAGATGCATTATGCCTACAAGTTGCATGATTAGGAGTGGTGCATCTACCAAGCTGGACTAATTTTTCATCAATGTTTCTTATGAAATAATCAAAGTGAAACTCTTCTAAAGAGTTTCAGTTGCTGAATCTCTGATCAACTTGCACCATGGATGTTAGAGCCCAATGTATCCTAATTACAAGTATAACAGGAAACTGAATTTCAAGTATGTACAGTGGGGCAAAAACAGTATTTAGTCGGCCACCGATTGTGCAAGTTCCCCCACTTAAAATGATGACAGAGGTCAGTAATTTGCACCAGAGGTACACTTCAACTGTGAGAGACAGAATGTGAAAAAAAAATCCATGAATTCACATGGTAGGATTTGTAAAGAATTTATTCGTAAATTAGGGTGGAAAATAAGTATTTGGTCAATAACAAAAATACAACTCAAGACCACTGATAATCTCCCTCGATCTGGGGCTCCACGCAAGATCTCATCCCGTGGGGTCAAAATGATCATGAGAACGGTGAGCAAAGATCCCAGAACCACACGGGGGGACCTGGTGAATGACCTGCAGAGAGCTGGGACCAAAGTAACAAAGGTCACCATCAGTAACACACTACAACGGCAGGGAATCAAATCCCGCAGTGCCAGACGTGTTCCGCTGCTGAAGCCAGTGCATGTCCAGGCCCGTCTGAAGTTTGCCAGAGAGCACATGGATGATACAGCAGAGGATTGGGAGAATGTCATGTGGTCAGATGAAACCAAAGTAGAACTTTTTGGTATAAACTCAACTCGTCGTGTTTGGAGGAAGAAGAATACTGAGTTGCATCCCAAGAACACCATACCTACTGTGAAGCATGGGGGTGGAAACATCATGCTATGGGGCTGTTTTTCTGCCAAGGGGACAGGACGACTGATCCGTGTTAAGGACAGAATGAATGGGGCCATGTATCGTGAGATTTTGAGCCAAAACCTCCTTCCATCAGTGAGAACTTTGAAGATGAAACGAGGCTGGGTCTTCCAACATGACAATGATCCAAAACACACCGCCCGGGCAACAAAGGAGTGGCTCCGTAAGAAGCATTTGAAAGTCCTGGAGTGGCCTAGCCAGTCTCCAGACCTCAACCCCATAGAAAATCTGTGGCGGGAGTTGAAAGTCCGTGTTGCTCGGCGACAGCCCCAAAACATCACTGCTCTCGAGAAGATCTGCATAGAGGAATGGGCCAAAATACCAGCTACTGTGTGTGCAAACCTGGTAAAGACCTATAGTAAACGTTTGACCTCTGTTATTGCCAACAAAGGTTATGTTACAAAGTATTGAGTTGTATTTTTGTTATTGACCAAATACTTATTTTCCACCCTGATTTACGAATAAATTCTTTACAAATCCTACCATGTGGATTCATGGATTTTTTTTTTCACATTCTGTCTCTCACAGTTGAAGTGTACCTCTGGTGCAAATTACTGACCTCTGTCATCATTTTAGGTGGGGGAACTTGCACAATCGGTGGCTGACTAAATGTTTTTTTGCCCCACTGTATATATATATATATATACTCCACTGAAAAGTTCCAAAGAATCTAAAACTGAATCCCACCAAACCAGGATCCAAACACTGACAGCACTTAGTCATAGTTAAAGATCTCAGGGGAAGTCTTGTTTAATACACATTAGTCCACGTGTTTTCAGTTGTGGAAACTTATTTATTGTATGATTTATTTTTGTTTATGGTCTAACAGTCATGTTCGTAATATGACCCCTATCTGTTTTAAAATGTGATCCTAGTGCAGCTTATTAACTTGCTTCATTCAATATCATTGATATTGCTCTGAGATTAAACAAGACTACATTTATTCAGCAAATAATTGCTGAGAAATCAAAATCCAACCATAGGATTTTTCAACTATTTCTTCAACTGTCTGCAAGATGTTTTTTAATAATAAGATAACATGCAGCAAATAATGCCAGTCTAGATTTGGTATTATTATGGATGGAATTCTTTTCATTTCTGTTATCGTGGTGATTATGCACACTGTTTGAAGTTCAGGTCCTGTTAAGTTTAATCACAATGTGGCCTTAGACAAAACACAAACACTCTGACTTTTAAACGGTTTATTGGAAAATACAAATTTGGAGTGAATGATGGCACGCAGTGAGGAATGGAGAGTTTGTGAGTCTAAAGGCAGAAAGGACAGAATGGTGGCTTTTCTGAAGAGAAGGGAATTGGAAAGTAATCCATTGCCAGAGCACAGAAAATGCTAAGTTGGTAATGGTGGTGGAGTGGGCTGGCAGGCAGGGTAGAAGATGGCAGAGTGGTGAGCTGGATGGTGAATATCTTGGTAGTGACTATTCCTGAAGGTGAGAAGAGCTAGTAGGCAGATGGCTGTTAAGTCAACAGGCCTGCAACTGAGGGAGAATCTGAGGCACGAAAAAGCAGCAGTAGTAGTAGATTGTGTTAGCCTGAGAACATTGCTACAACTGGAGATGACAGAACAATCTGGCAAGGCAGAAACAGGTCTTGATAATAAGGACTAGCTCAAGTGTAGGTGTGCCAGGCACGTGAGTTCAGAGACAGAAGAGGAGTAGCCACACCCAGGGACATACAAACACTCAAGAATACACAAGTTGTTTGTCTTTGATGTGCCATCTCCAGCACAACATCAATCCAATAAGTCATCATTTACATTGTAAAAGATCCTTGCATCTTTTGCAATGCAAATCACACTAAGAGAGTTTCACAAGTGGCATATTAAGTCTATGGAGATTTATATGTCATTTATATTGAAAATGTTTGCTATTTAAAACTGTACTGTATATGTCCCCATCTCCTTAAATTTCCCTTTTGACACGGCTTCCTTAAAATAAATAAATATATAAATAAATTAATAACCCTCTTTCAATTTTAAATGACATTGAACAGAGAAATGCTTCTTTCACACACTATGATAAAGTCCTGAAAGACAGAGCTTCAAAACTGGAGAAACTGTAAGCGTTGTTTTAAGTTGGAGTGATTTGCTCTGTGGCCATATCTGACCAAGGGTATGCACTAGGTGTATATCCAAGGGTGATATTTCTTTTGCATAGATGTGGTGCTGGTGCCAGTGCTGATCTATTTGAACACTTATCTGAAAAGCAGGCGATATTTTAACATTGCATAGGGACTTCAGAGGGGGGGAAAGATAGCTGTGGACTGTAACTTCAGATCATTTGTGAATATTTCACAGTGCCTTTTCCCATTGTCACTAATAGAATAATAGTGGCTCCTTCTTTGATTCAAACAAGCAGAAGTGTTTGGGGATTTTTTTTTGTGCTAATGTGTGGAGCCGGTTCTCCATTGGCCACTAGCAGCATTACCAGTGTTGATAATCACAGCACAGCAGTGGAAACAGGAGTAAAAAAAAAGGATAAGAGGGAAAGGAAGAAACAAAGCTAAAAACAAACTCCAAAAAAAGGTAATGATGAAATTCACAACATTCTATTTTTTTTTTGTGTGTGTCCCATTTGGATCATTAGCCATCAGAATTGTTGTCTTAAGGCCAAGAAAGATGGCAAGCGGATTTATTTTACCAAGTGGATCATCACCATCAACGCCCGGAAAGCAGCGGGTCCAGATAACATCCCTGGCAACAAGGTCTCAAACAGCATCACCCTGAGCACGGGGGCTCCACAAGGCTGTGTGCTCAGTCCTCTGCTCTTCACCCTGTTGACACATGACTGCACACCAACCTATAGCTCCAACCACCTTGTGAAGTTTGCGGACGACACAACACTAGTGGGGCTCATCACTAAGGGCGATGAGATCCACTACAGGAAAGAGGTTGAGCTCCTGACCACGTGGTGCAGAGACAACAACCTCCTGCTAAATGT
>NW_005189949.1:0-5410 GCF_000239375.1 Pundamilia nyererei
TGATCGACCGTGGCTGCTGGGGCTCTGGGGGTCCTCTCAGCCTTTCAGTATTAATATAACTACTTTTTGGATTATTCATTTATTTATTTGAGATGCACCAAATAGCACAAAAGACTTAACATTACGTCAGAGATTTTATTCTATGTTTGCTGGACTAGACATTTTTATTTTTAACTTACTTTTTGTTTAATTTTTTATTTGCTGTTTGGTTGGGTGTGTAAGACAAATGAATTGTCACAATGACCTAGAGGGTACTCTAAAAGTAAAATGTTCTTGTCTCATTTCAAGTAAAATAAGTTTGCATTCTGAACTTTAAAAAAAAGCTTTTGAAAAAGCTGACTTTAGAAAAAAAATGGTGACTGTAGCCAGTGGCACCCCTTGGCCTCCCAGTAGATTCACCTGTGGTATCAATTTGAAAATCCTACGTCACCTCGTTCTCAAGTTATTCAATTCACAAGATTTTCTGAAAACTTGACCTATGACCTTGAGGTCGCTTAGTTCTCGATTTATCCCATTCCCAAACTTGGGTGTTCATGTTGCCTGCCAACCTGGCAGGTTTTTGACAAAACCCCATTAGGCTTTTACGTGTGAGGGGTAAAAAGTGTAGTGTAAGTTTCCCTTTATCTTGTATTTCTCTAACCATCTAGGCATTAACTCCCCCTTTTTCCTCATAAAGTGAGGAAAGGGATGACTGGACAGATGACCTTACATCTAACCCTAGAGATGAGTTCTGCATCTCATCTCCTGGCAGAGTTTTTTGTTTTCATACGCGCTCTGAATAAATGATTTGATTTGCTGAGTAGCATCCCATCACAGACAAAAGAAAACACTATACAGATTAAAGCCCCATGGTAAATTCAAGGAAGGTTAAAAAGGTCAGTCAAAGTCTAGTAATAGGTCTGGGTGCATTAAAAAAAAAAAAAAAAACAGCATCTGGGTCTGGATCTGGACTATTGCTGATCTCAGGAAAAAAGGTGTGCTAAACCATGCCCAAAACAAAACAGAACCATCAGATCCTCTCAATTAGTGGACAAATGTTCAGTAATTTCCTTCAATTTGTCACCCATTTTTACATTCTTAGAGGTGCAGTGTGCAGAATTTATCCTCACTGTTTCTATGAGAAGCTATATGTACAGCCATTTATCAGGAAACCCCCCAAGATTCATTAGGAAAAGCCTGGAAACCAAGAATTGTAAATGAGAATAAACAAAATAAAAAATGATAGATAGAAAATGATGAAGGATGAAGACTGAAGTCCTGTTTGTGAGTTTCACCAGTAAGATCAAATAACTGTGCTAACAATACACACCCATTCGCTTGTTAAAATGTTTCACGACTACAGAACCTGCTTGACTCTGCAGATAATTGATTTATTTAGGTACCATTATGTGTTGAATATGCGTTTTATTCCCATACCAAAGATTTCTCTTCTTCACTGAGGTGAGGAGTACATGATTAGACTGAGATGGTGGGCTGCCTCTGCATCATCATCATCATCCAGTAAATTGCTCTGAACCAATGCCATTTTGATGCAGTTTATATAAAAGCTAAAATGGTTACTACAATATTCTACCCAAGCATATAAAAAGAGCTCCGGCTTATTACCCGGTCCTAGTTATGAGTCACATTTCCCCTAAAGTACAGATGCAATTCCAGCTCATTAGGGTAATGTTCAGACTCTAATGCTGCTAATTCTTCAGCACTTGCTTTCATCCACTGTTCAATATTCAGCCATGCTGGCAAACTCACACAAATCTAACATCCAGCCCCACAGCTTTAGCACCTTTCTGTCTCCTAATACTCCTATAGATCCGATTACCAATGGAGTAGTTGGTAGTGTGTACCTCACATGTATTCAATTCATTCGGTGCTCTAATAGAGACTGACCGGGCTCACAATTTATATAAAATGATGACATACAAAGTTATCACAGGGAACCAAGTTAGTGTGCCTCCCAAGCTATACTGACTTACTTTTTACAGATCATGTACAACAGTGGTGTCAAACTCAAATACAGTTCCAGAAACTGTTTTAATATCATGTTGTGACATATTTGAGAATTATCAACTATTTAGATGGTCTTTTATAAGCATCTGCACAAGCAATCTGCTGCCTGAAGACAGCGGTAATGTGCTCTACTACGCATAAATTAAATTTATGGGAAGGGGTTGTTTAAAAGGCAACATTAGATTTTGTTGCTTCTTGTTTGGCAGCAATGAAGCTGGATACATGGCCGTAAATTTAGGCGACTCAAAAGTTCAGCAAAATATATTATGCTCTACAGTGGTTTAATTTATGAGTCACAGCTGCTATTAAAGGCATAGCACATTTGTAGGAATCCAGAAGCATGAATACCTAACATGAACAGAGAGATGAAAAATGACACTGATATAAACATTAAACACATCTAAGAGGCTCCAAATTTCCTTACTCTTAATTTAGCAAAAGTTATCTCTATGCAGGAGAAACCCAGGCAATACATCCATATTACTTAGATCCTGGTGTTGTCTTGCATGTGGTAAAAAATAATTGAAATTAATTTAGTGAATTAGCCTCTTCATCAAAAATGAAAGCATATTTTATACGATCAAATTAGATGCAGTCCTGTAAAATTAAGAACACCCCATGATTCAGTGGCTTGTCTATTCACCTTTAGTAACTCTATCAGGAATTTTGGCCCACTCTTCTTTACAATGTTGCTTCAGCTCACTGGAGTTTGCTGGCACTTGCGTTTTTTCCCCAGCTATTTTGTTGTAGCTTTGCTGCTGACTTTGGGATCACTGTCCTGTTGCATGACCCAGTTTGGATCAAGCTTGACAACCTTGTGCTTGAAAGTTTGTACGAGGTGATTGCGCCATTATGCTGTTTGATTTGTACTAAATGTGATGCTGTGCATTATGGCCAAACAACTCCACTTTGATTTCACCTATCCAGAAAACCTTGTTCCACAAGTCTTGTGGCTTATTCAGATGCAACTTTGCAAACCAAAACTGTGCTGCCATGTTATTTTTTAAAGGGAAGAGGCAACCTTTCCAACACTTCCAACTGAGGCCTGTAGAGTTTGATGTACCTCTTAGATTTATTTTTTTTTTGCAGTTTCTCTGAGTATCTCTGCAGTATCTGACCTTGGGGTGAACTTGCTGAGATGTCTAGATGTCTACTCTACTTTCTACTGCAGTGTGTTAACACACACCTGAAAACTACGATCAACAACTTCCCAAAACTCCAGCTTTAGACAGGGTTCATACGCCTTTTTCAGGGTCAAATTCAAGCTTTTCCAGCACATGCCCCCCCCCCCAAAAAGAATGCATGTTTCAATTCGCATCACCTCAGTAAGACCATGTGAAAATTAAAACAAATCATCCTAGGTGAACTTAAACACCATTGTTCACCTTTTGTTAAGAAATAGAAAAACAAACAACCAACTGTTGCCTTATATACATAGTGTATGAACTCAAAATGCACATTTCACTTAAAAATTAAGATGCGACAATGTGAACAACTCAACATGTTAGAGATATTCTTCTCCTGTCCATATGGATCACTCATATTACCATTATTTCAAATACTCAAAAAAGCTGGGATCCAGGGTATAATTGGCCGTTTTTGACTACTTTTGATTTGGCCTCTATATTTCACCTTTAAAAACTGTTTATCTTGCCAATCTGTTATTTTCTCATTTTGACAAACTGTATCAGCACAATTTATCTAAATTCAGACAAAATTTTACAAGTAGAAAGTAGAAACCACGAGCATGTTTAACGAATCATTTTCATAACTTGAAATGCAAATAGAAATTGTACATTTTTAAAAATATGCACAAGTTTTGCAAACAACAAAGTTATATGGTACTATTTACCTAAAAATGCAGCCAAGGCTCAGACGTTTTTTATATAACCATTTCAAACTATTTACGGAATAATCAGGTGTTCGGCATCAAATGAGAAAGCACAAAAAATATTTATGCAACTCCAAAAAATAGTTTGTGTCCACTATAACACGGATGAGAACAGCACAGGGATAAACCTGCAGGTCTGACAGCAGGTGTGTGACTCAGTGTTTACACTGCAATCTGCCTTTGGTGGCTTTTTTGCAGCAACTGTGACGATCACTAGTAGAACTGACACACAAAACAAAACAACGACTACACTACACACTAACTACACAAGACAACACACTAACTTGAGACTCCAAACACGGTACACGTCACAAATTTCTCATGTATCAAAACTCTCTCTCTCTCTCTTTCGCTCACTCCTAAAACTTCCCCCTCTTCCCAAACAACCAAATGCCACATGTTGCCATATCATTTTTTTGATTGGTCGACGTGGTACATTTATAAGTATGTTAGCGCACCCATCACCGACTGTCCGAGGGAGGGGCGGGGTTACACGTTGAAACAGACAGAGGGGCAAGGCAGCCCAGGCGGAGAAAATTTGCCTCTACATTTTGCGACTCATTTTATTTCTCTATCTGATAAGAAAACTATTCAATCAGATAGTTATTTGTGGTGAATGAAATACAGTTACACTTTCAAGCACTTTAAAGCACCACATCTGAGATTCAAGCACTTTTCAAACCTTGAAAAGACAACATTAAAATTCAAGTATTTTCAAGGATTTCAAGCACCCGTATGAACCCTGTTTATAAAAAGGTGCTAACGCTTAACGTGACCAATTAATCAAGTGCCTTTGATTAGCAGCATCTGGCTACTAGGGGTGCAGCTATTGATCATTTTATTAATCTATCGATTGAACAATTAATTATTATTAATAATAATTCAGTGTCCAACCTAACCTCAGGCCAGTGCCTTACTGGCCCATGTACATTTTTATTGGCTTGTGAAAACCGCTTTTATTAATAAATATTAATGCAATTTAGTTTAATTTAGCCTTCAGCAAGCTGTATGATTTAACCAGTCTGGTGTCAGACTAAGTTAACAGTTCATCTTCATCTTTTAATACAACTTCTGGAGGCTTACTGCAGATGTTTCTGTGTACAAAACAAACAGCAGTGGATGGAGCAACTACAAAGTTTGCTTTTCTTCATGTTGGAGTTTGTTGAAAGACTTTTTTCTAGTAAAGGTTTCAATGGTGATTACAGGAACAGCGCAGCTGTTTTGAAAGCTAGAAGCACATTTTTTCACTCTGAGCTAAGCCTCTCGGCTCTGCCTCTTTGCTCTTGTGCAAAACAACTCTGCCTCCACATTAAAATGTGCCAGCGTTATCATCACTGCTATCAGTGTTTTTGTTTGAAACTAGTGGCTGCGCGGGTTTAATGTTGTCAGGCTTTTTATTCACATGGTGCTCCTAAATACGTTTGTATCGCAGGTCTGTTTTTAGTCAGAAATGTAGGTTTTTTTCACATGACTCTACAGTAATCTGAGCAACTATTCTCAAAAAAAGAGAAG
>NW_005189950.1:0-5407 GCF_000239375.1 Pundamilia nyererei
AGACTTGAAGAAGACCGGTGACTTCCTTCTGCAGGGGACTAGCTGTAATTTCTATGATTACATCAAACAGGCAACAAGCAGAACTGACCTGCACTGCATGAACAAAACTAAATGTGACTTTGGAGCAAAGACTTACTGGCAGAAAGCTGCAGAGTGCGATCATTTCTACAGTGCTGTGGCGCTTTATAATCAAGCTTACATCACACTCAACCTCAGAAAAGAAGACTACATAGAAGAGGGAAAGAAATTATTGGAGGAAGCGAAGACTGCAGTGGATGTCTATCTCTCAGAATCAACAAATACGATGATGTTTTGTAATTTTTTAGTGATGAGTGCCTTTGTTTCACACCACACAAACAGCAACCTCCAGATCCAAATGCAAGCCAGGATGAATATCTTCAAATCTTGGAAAGGATACATTGAAAGTGCCGTGACAACTCTGACACAGCTCGATGGCAGCGAAGGTGATGCAGAAGTAGAGAGTTCCAGTGTGTACCATCTTTCAAAAGATAAAGATTTAATCACCATCAACGAGCTGATGATGCTCTGTGAAAATGGCCTTAGCACAGTCTTTGAGGTTAAAAAGAAGCCCGAGTTCTGCTATGATGCCCTTGCTTGTTTTGTTCTTGGTGCCCTTCAAGTAGCAGCTGGTGTTCTTGTTTATGCTCTGTCATGTGGTGGTGCCAGCCAGTTTGGACTTGGACTGACTTGTGAAGGGGTGTCTGACATGATTGAAGGTATCAAAGGAATGATACAAGGAGGCTTTGACTGGGCTGAATGGGCAATCTCCAAGGCCATCACCATTGGATTGTCTCTGATCTCTGGTGGATTCAGCCGACTGAAGAAAGCCAGAAGTGCAGTGCGAAGTGGCACAAAAAATCTGATCACAAGAGCAAAGAGTACATCTGTCTGTACAGTAAAACAGTGTTTTCTGAAGGTGGGAAAGTATGCAGTTCAGGAACTGGGGAAGCAAGGATGTATCAGTGATCTGACTCATATTGTTGAGAGGGAAACTGATGCTTTTTTCCAAAAGGTTCTGAAGGACGTCTTTGAGAAAAAGGTGTTTTCACTGATAAAAGCCAACCATGAGCTGGATGAAGTTCTCACAAACTTCATTTGCTCAGGAATACCAAAGACTGCCCTGGAGAATGGGTCCAGTGAATTCAGAATTGACAGAGGGTGTGAGGAACAAATGCTTCAGTCAGTGGATCTGATAACAAGAGAAGTCATTCCTGCCCTGATGATGAATTGTACCATGGTTCTTAAGGTTCTTAATATACTTTCAGAAGTGTGTGGTGCTGTAACACAACAAACAGGAAGCCATCAAGGGTCGGATCTAATGGAAAAATCAGCTGAAAATGTACAAGTTAATGTGCAAACACTGGATTCAATACCTACGGAGAAGGTCATTAACAACACTTTTGTTCCTCAGCTGTTGCAATCCATGGAAAAACTACCCCAAGAAAGGAATGACCAGGATGGAAGACACAGTGTGTCAGATATGAAACGCTTTAAACATGAACTCATCAACAGGTTTGCAGAAAGTGCTTCAAGCTCTTATGTTGAGGCCTTTTCCTTCCAAAGCATCACTTTGGGTGAGGACATGGATGTCCAAAGATGTAGCAGGGTGGTTAACATCAGAAATTTTCTCTATGTAAGACTCCAAGTCCCTCTTCTCAGACTGTGACAACAACTCATGTGGACTTTGGATTGCCTTTTTCATATGATGCTTATAAAGGTGGTTTTCACAGAAACGTTGGGCATCGACACTGCTGAGAATGTTTCTAACAGCACCACCAGCAGCATGGTTTATTTGACTCATGCATATTTTGCTCATGATGGAGGTCATATGTCTGAAACATCAAACTGGTTACGGTGGACAATGATGGGAGGAAGCTTTCAGAAGACTATTTTCCAGGGAAGGAGGACTCAGCAGGTGATATAGTCCTCGAACTGAAGAAGGAGACAAAAAATCCAACACAGTAAGTGATATACATTAATTATTTGAAATCGTATAAGTCATCTTGTTACGACATATCAAAATGTTTTATTTCAAAATCATCAGAACCCTCATAAAGTTTCCACTTCACCTCTAATTTCAATTGTAACAGAGACTTAAACCATTCATTTCAAGGCAGATGTTATAATCGCATAGACTTTAAAATCAATGTGCAATTTTAATGCTAAGTTCCAATGCTTATAGTGGGTTACTTGAACATTCATGTACACTAGCAGTCTAAAGTTTGGACACACCTTCTTATTTAATGGTTTTCTTTACTTTTATGACTATTGACATTGAAGATTCTCACTGAAGGCATCAAAACGATAAATGAACACATGTGGAATTATGTAGTAAACAAAGTGTGAAATAACTTCAAACATGTTTTATATTTTATACTCTTCATAACAGCCACCCTTTGCTTTAATTACTGCTTTGCACACTCTTGGCATTCTCTCCATGAGTTTCATGAGGTCGTCACCTGAAATGGTTTTCCAACAGTCTTGAACGAGTTCCCAGAGATGCTAAGCACATGTTGGTCCTTTTGCCTTCACTCTGCGCTCCATCTCATCCCAAACCATCTCCACTGGTTTTAGGTCAGATGACTGTGGAGGCCAGGCCATCTGGCGCAGCACTCCATCACTCTTCTTCTTGGTCAAGCAGCACTTACACAGCCTCGGGTGTGTGTTAGTGGTTATTGTGTTGTTGGAAAATAAATGATGGGATGGCATGTTGATGCAGGCTGCTGTGGTAGCCATGCTGGTTCAGTGTGCCTTCAGTTTTGAATGAATCCCCAACAGTGTCACCAGCAAAGCCCCCCCACACCATCACACCTCCTCCTCCATGCTTCACAGTGGGAACCATGCATGTAGAGACCATCGTTCACCTTTTCTGCATCGCAGAAAGACATGCCGGGGGGAACCAAAGATCTTCAATGTGGACTCATCAGACCAAAGCACAGATGTTCTAATGTCCATTCCTTGTGTTTCTCGGCCCAAACAAATATCTTCTGTTTGTTGCTTTCAAGCCATAAAGGCCTGATTCACATGGTCTTCTCTGAACCGCTGATGTAGAGATGTGTCTGCAACTGGAACTCTGTGTGGCATTTATCTGGGCTCTAATCAGAGGTGCTGTTAGCTTATGATTTCTGAGGCTGGTGACTCGGAAGAATGTATCCTCAGCAGCAGAGGTAACTCTTGGTCTTCCTTTCCTGGGGTGGTCCTCATGTGAGACAGTTTCATCGTAGCACTTCATGGTGTTTGTGACTGCATTTTGGGACACATTCGAAGTTTTAGGAAATTTGCCAGACTGACTGACCTTCAGTTCTTAAAGTAATGGACTGTTTTTTCTCTTTACTTAGCTCATTTGACTTCTGCCCAACACAACTGATGGTCCCAACCCCATTAAGAAGGCAAGAAATTCCACAAATAAACCCTGACAGGCACACCTGTGAGGTGAAACCATGTCAGGTGACTACATCATGATCCTCAATGAAAGAAGGCAGAGGTTTTGAAGCACTGTCAACAAGGCAAAGGGGGGCTACTTGCAGGGTTCTGAAATATAAAACATATTTAGAGTTATTTATCAATTTGTTCTTTGCTACATAATTCAATATGTCTTCATATATCTGAAGTCTTCAGTTTGTATCTACAATGTAGACAATAGTAAAAATAAAGAAAAAAAAACATTAAATAAGAAGGTAGGTCCAAACTTTTTACTGGCATTAACTCTTCTTTCAATTTATTATTCATTTTATTCACCCATAATGTGCATGATCCAATTCGTTTTTTAAATCATCCTCTGGATCTTGTTCTGACATATTGTCAGGGCTCTGTGTGCAGGCGGATGAAGAGGTGGATCCAAATGCAGGACTCAGATACTAACTTGAAACTCAAAAACCTCAGCTTTATTGCTAGTGACCAAACAAAACATGAACAGAATAATGAACACAGAGAACCAGAAACACACAGGCATGATCTGATGGTACGACACGACACCGAGCACTGGAAAACACAGGGCTTATATACACAGGGTGGTAATGAGGGAATGGGCATTCTTTGAGCAGCCTTGTAAAAAAGGAATCTAAAAGACACGGCCATATAAACGAATTCGCCTCTCACCTCTGCGGGCGGTCTATCCTTCAAGAGTCCTTTGCCAGAGGCCTGGAAGCTTCTTCCACCTTTTCCCCTTTCTTTACATCATAAATTTCTACTTCTAAACTTAATGTAATTGGGCAAAGGTATTAGTAATCATTACCACACGCTCAAAGCATGTAGACATTGTAGCAAGTATGGTCTTCAGTTCTGTTTGTACTTTTTCCTGTTCTTTCCTCTTATTTTAAACAAAGTATCAAAACATAGCCTTCCTTTTGGGGAGAAACTAATTAACTAAAGGATCCATGAACTAATATCTCCTATATTCACAGAAAATTAATTATTCAATGATTTTCCTGTCACCAGATAAGTTTTCTCCATTACTGACCTTTGTTGTATATCACCAATTTTTCAAAAGTTTAAAAGTGAAATGTTTAAATCATTAGCTCCTAGCATTATTACACTTTAAAATACTGCATACTGTTGGATTTTAAAGGCTTGAGTAACACAAAGTTAGAAAATATGTGATCCAGCACAGTTTTTGCACTAACAAACTGCTGTTGTGGATTAGAATAGCCTGGAGAAGAGTTTGCTGTGAATTGCAGGTATATTTGTAAAAGTTCTGACAGTTTTCCTATTTTCTTTTGAATGTTTAATTGACTGAATTAATTCTTTAATCTAATCTTTTAATTTAAACAGGACAGAGGGATCCTTCTCAGGCATGATTGAGGCGATCTGGGGTGAACAGAGCCAATGCAGTGGTCACTTTGAAATCCTGAGCCCAGATGGCACCGTGATCCCTGTAAATTCAGAGGGTCAGAACTGCCTCTATCATGCTGTTGTCCAGGCAACCTGGAAAGACCAAGGTGATATGAGAAATGAGGCAGTTATCCTCAGGAATGAAATCAAACATACTGTAAGTATTTGATCATCAGTTGACACATTCAGAAAAATGTGTTATCCGTAAATAAAAACAGAGGTTTTCTAGTCAAGCAAAAAAATGATCTTATTCATGTAACACAAAGCAGGTTTAACACACAGTCTAATCTTGAAGTCTAAGAAGAAAACCTTATGTTCATACTTGGTGAGTCATCTTTAAGTATGGTAGGAGGGAGACATAACTAGGTTCTTTTGCATGCTTGCAGAATGAGAATGCTTTACTAATTTATCCTGCTGTCAATAAATTAAATGTTTCTTAGAAACACCCACCCACACAAGTAGGGCCTTAGGGTGCGGGTGTGTCACCAGGGTGCAGGGGAGGCATTCCCCCCCCTCTGTCCCCTTCTGGCCACCTGTGCCTCAATTTTATTCCACA